>NC_091471.1:22708124-23008124 GCF_036971445.1 Narcine bancroftii
GATCTTGTTACATCACATGCAGGATATATCTCGCATTCATCTGCAACCTCATCCTTACTAGTCTCATTTGTTAATCTCAAAAGTGACCCAACTTTATCCTTTGTCAAATCATTCCCTAATAAAAATGAGACTCCCTGCGTGGGTAACTTTGAAATTACTCCGACGACAACAGATCTTTTAACTAATTCTGAATTCAGCACTATGTTGTGAAGAGATATTGACTCTACCTCGCCTCCAACACCTTTAATCAAAGTCATCTCCCCTGTGTCAGTCATTTGATCAAGAGTTAAAACATTATCCAACAACAGTGACTGAGCAGCTCCAGTATCTCTAAGAATTTTAAATGGAACCTGTGATTCTCCTTCCTTTACTGAAACCAAGCCCTCTGACACAAAAAGTTTGAAAACATCCATGACACCCTTACCTTAAATTCAACTGTGAAGTCACGTGGTATGAGAGAGAGATAAGAGCACAAGCAGGAGAACAAAGGAAACTGGAAAATAAAGACACTGAGAAGTTTACCTGATAAAACTTGTGTTCGATGTTTTATTAACTTCACATTTCGGGCCACAAATGTGACATTGGCGACGAGGATGAAAGAAGCTTGAAGAAAAGTAAAGACTAAAGAAGATTACAGAGAATTTCAAGGTGATAAGAATTTTCTCTTTGACTCAGTACTTTTGGGGCTGGAATATTTCATCATGGCTGGGGCAGACGGTGACTTTCTGACGCATAGTGGAATTGCTCATTTTGACTCAACGGGTGATGCAAGCACTGTAAGTGTGAAATGGAAGGCATGGCTGGAAGAATTTGAATCCTACGCCGACAGTCGTGGCCTATTTCTAGATACCGGTACAGTTGAACAAAAAGCGCAGAGAAGGGCGTTACTTCTTTTCACTGCTGGACCCGCAGTTCGGGAAACGTTTAAGACACTTTTGAATACTGGAAGAAAGAATGAGTACCGGAAAGCGGTAGATGCATTAAATGCACACTATGTAGTGACACCGAATGCTACATTTCAATGCCATTTGTTTCGGAGAACGAGACAAGAAGATGGCCAGACAATTGCTCAGTACGTGACGAGACTACGCCAGCTAGCTGTTGGATGCAATTACATGGCAGCTGATTTGGACAACCAATTATTGGATCAAGTCGTACAGCACTGCAGATCAGATAAACTCAGAAGACGTCAACTGGAAAGAGGGAGTGAGTTGGAACTCACCGATGCTTTAACCATTGCTGCTGCATTAGAGGCTGTTGAAGGGCAATTTCATACCATGTCCCTGAAAGACAACTCAAGCCAGAAAATTAAGAGGCTCTCACATCGCCATAACCAGCCAAGATATACGTCGACACAGGACGTGGAGTGTTATAGATGTGGAAACCAAAGTCACTTTGGAAAAGACCCATATTGCCCGGCCAAAGGCAAAGTTTGCAGAAAGTGTGGAGGTAAGGACCACTTTGCAAAGAAGTGCAAAAGCAAGTCCAATGCAGACCAGAAGAGGAAGAGTACAACTTCCAAAGGCAAAGCCTGGGGGAAAGGAAAGTATCCTGGAAAGAAAGATACCATTCGCCAGATAGACAGTGACGATGATGATACCCAGGAGGAACAGAGTTGTTTCCAATTTACGTTGAATGAAGTACATCATGAGAAGGTCCCAGTGATCATTGGTGGAGTGACAGTGCAGGTCATTGTAGACTCAGGCAGTGACAGTAATGTGATTGATCGACACTTATGGGAGAAGTTGAAAAGGAAAAAGATCATCTGTACCTCAAAGAAGTGTTCCAAGAAACTGTATCCATACACAGCAACCAAGCCATTGCAGACCATTGGATGTTTTACTGCAACTGTTGAAGCTGGAGATAAGTACACTGAAGCAGAGTTTATGGTCATAGAAGAGAGGGGAGAACCATTGCTGAGTAGAAGCACAGCGCAAGACCTGGCAATACTTCATATTGGAGCTTGTGTCAATTCAATTCAGTCATACGAGGATATGAAGCAAGAATTCCCCGCAGTCTTCCAAGGAGTAGGAAAGCTGAAAGGTCGACAATTGAAGCTAGCGGTAGATGAAACGGTCAAACCCAAGGCACAACCAATGCGCCGAACTCCGTTTGGACTTCGTGGGAAAGTCGAAGCCAAAATTAAAGAATTGATCGAACAAGACATTATTGAACCGGTGGAACATTCGACACAATGGGTCAGTCCCATAGTGATTGTGCCCAAACCAAAGGGTGACATAAGACTGTGTTGACATGAGAATGGCCAATGAAGCTATAATTAGAGAATGACACCCTATACCAACAGTGGAGGAAATACTTCAAGAACTAACTACCAGCAAGGTATTCTCAAAAATTGATCTGAAATGGGGCTATCATCAATTAGAGCTGGATCGAGGTTCCCGAGATGTAACAACATTTGTGACTCACTGTGGATTGTATCGTTACAAGAGACTATCATTTGGAATTAATGCAGCTTCGGAGATCTACCAGTATGAAATCCATCGAGTGATTCAAGGCATTCCTGGAGTTGCCAACATTTCTGACGACATCATAGTCCATGCACCAACGAAGGAAGAGCATGACAAACGGTTGAGGCGTGTACTATCTAGACTACAGGAGGCAGGCCTTACCGTGAATGGAAACAAGTGCCAGTTCGGTGTGTCAGAAATGGACTTCATGGGACACAGACTTACATGGGAAGGACTAAACCCTGCAGAGGCCAAGGTGAAAGCTATTGCAGAGGCACGTGCACCTCAGAACGCAACAGAGGTGAGGAGTTTCCTGGGATTGGTCAATTTTTGTGCAAAGTTCATTCCTAATTTCGCTACAGTGGCAGAACCACTAAGGAAACTAACCAGGAAAGGTGTACCTTTTCATTTTGGATCTGAGCAGAAGAAAGCGTTCACAGCGCTGAAGCAAAGCCTAACAGATGCAAAAACTCTTGGATATTACGATCCGGCGGCATCAACCAAAGTCATAGCAGATGCCAGCCCGGTTGGTTTAGGAGCTGTGTTGGTCCAGATGCATGATGGAGGACCAAGAATCATTGCCTATGCCAGCAGATCATTATCAGATGTGGAAAGAAGATACTCTCAGACAGAGAAATAAGCACTCGGACTTGTATGGGCCTGTGAGAGGTTCCATACATATTTATATGGCATTGAATTTGAACTCATCACAGATCATAAGCCATTAGAGGTGATCTATGCACCTAGATTCAAACCATGTGCCCAAATAGAGAGATGGGTACTCAGACTACAACCCTACAAATATAAAGTAATCCACATTGCAGGGAAAACAAACATTGCAGATCCGCTGTCCAGATTGGTGAAGGATGGTGGTCCACAATCCAAGTCAGAATTGGGAACAGAAACAGAGAGCTTTGTACGCTTCATAGCTATTCAGTCGACACTGAAAGCTATGACTACGAAGGAAGTCGAGAGAGAATCCGAACGTGATCCAGAACTCAGGGAAGTAAGAGAATGCATACAGAGTGGACAATGGGACAAGTGTACTCACAAGGCTTACATTCCCATTAGAGACGAACTTTGTTGCATCGGACGTGTGTATTAAGAGGTTGCAGATTGGTGATACCACAAAGATTGAGACCGAAGATCGTATCCTTAGCGCATGAAGGACACCTAGGCATTGTTGGTACCAAGCAAAACCTCAGGACCAAGGTATGGTGGCCAGGTTGTGATAAAGACGCAGAGAAATTTGTTAAAACTTGTCACGGATGTCAAATCACAAGTAGGAGTAATACGCCAGAACCGATCCAGAGTACGCAACTCCCGACAGGACCATGGATCGACATAGCTGTTGATTTTCTTGGACCTTTACCGACGGGTGAATCAATTATGGTAGTGATAGATTACTACAGCAGATACTATGAGAACGTGGTGTTGAAGTCCACAACCACTGAAAAAACAATACAAGCGTTAGCAGAGATATTCGCAAGATATGGATTACCTGTTACATTATACTCTGACAATGGTCCACAATTCATTTCAGAGACATTTGCGGAATACATGAGGACCACAGGTATCCACCATCATAAAGTAACTCTGAAATGGCCGCAATCCAACGGAGAAGTAGAGAGACAAAATCAGTCCATTGAAAAACGATTGAGGATTGTACACGCAGAAGGACAAAATTGGCGAGAAGCATTACTATCTTATGTGGCTGTCCATCGAGCAACGCCTCATGCAACCACTGGAAAAAGTCCTGCAGAAGCATTTTTTGGGAGAAAAATCCGCACAAAAATGCCAGAAATAAAGGAAATCCGAGACGACCAGGAGATGAGGGACCACGATGCTGAAATGAAAGGTGCAGCAAAGCTGTACACAGATTCGAAACGTGGAGCCAAGTGCTCAGACATCATGCCAGGAGATAATGTTCTAGTGAGGCATGAAACTGGTGGTAAGCTAGGCACACCTTATTACCATCAACCCTATACTGTTGTATCCAGAAGTGGCAGTATGGTGACAGTCAAGTCTCCGACTGGAGTCCTGTATAAGAGAAATGTATCAGGTGTAAAAAGGTACCAGTCCAGAGATACATCGAGCGAAGAGGTTGAAAGGCCAATACGAGATGCTGAAACTGAGAGACCTGATGATGTTCCAGAGGCAGTTACCAGCACTCCTGATGAAGTGACTAGAGCGCCAGAAACACCCAAAGCCGTGGCGAGCAGTATTTCCGACACTGAGAGTGAACAACCGAGAAGTGACGACAATATCGCAGGCAGGCCGAAACGAAACCGGAAAGTGCCCAAACGATACGAAGACTTTGTGCCATAGTTTTAATAAGAAATTTGGGACAGTATTTAATCTTATATCATAAAATGCATTTATGAGTGCTGTAGGAAGTAAATTTTATGTAGTTGAGTTATAGTATTACCATTAGTTACGATGTTTGTAGGTTTCCGAGGGATATTGGTAAGTGAAGGTAAAGTTTATTTCTGATTAAAGGAGGGATGTCATGATAATGAATATGTATGAGATGTACCGGAAGTCACGTGGTATGAGAGAGAGATAAGAGCACAAGCAGGAGAACA
This sequence comes from Narcine bancroftii, assembly GCF_036971445.1. Taxonomy (NCBI): domain Eukaryota; kingdom Metazoa; phylum Chordata; class Chondrichthyes; order Torpediniformes; family Narcinidae; genus Narcine; species Narcine bancroftii. The sequence continues at coordinate 22,713,178 of NC_091471.1, forward strand.
AAGGAAACTGGAAAATAAAGACACTGAGAAGTTTACCTGATAAAACTTGTGTTCGATGTTTTATTAACTTCACATTTCGGGCCACAAATGTGACAACACCCTTACCTTAAATTCAACTGTCTGAATACCTGCTTCTGGTCAAACCTACTTTTCTCGTCTCTTTTTCAACACCAGACAATTTGCAATAACATGACCAGGTTTCTTCCAAAAATGACATACAAATTCAGAAGTTATGTCCTTTCCCACCTTACCTTCATCTTTTCTCTTAACATTCTCCACAGATTTAATTTCAGACTTAATAGTCTGTTCCACATTAACCCTCAGAATAGGCTTACTAATCTGTGCCACATTAACTCTCTGAAAAGGCTTATTTTGAAATTTATTTTTGTTAATTAGGTCAAATTCGTCTGCTAACCTAGCCAGGTATAATTTAATCTCATTTAGAACATACCTTTTAATTTCTTCAATTAATATCAATTCTCTCAATCTGTCAAAATAATTATTTATTCCTTTTGAGGCGCACCAACAGTCAAAACAGATTTTTTTCCAGAGCAGTGTTGTCTCTGCAACTCAAAGCTCCATTTCTCTCTTTCTTCCAACACCCTTCATTTCTCTTTTTCCTCTTCCATCCTCAGTTTCTTCAACTCCAATTGCAATTCAACAGGTCTATCCTCCTGAAAATTATCTAAGTCTTTCTCAACAATTTTTCCTTCACATATACATTTCACTATAATCCTCTGCATTTATATTTTCCTCATCCCATGCTTGACTTCAGTCAGCTTTATGCCTTAGAAATAACCATCAGTTCCTCTTTTCTCTTGCTCCACAACCCCCTCCACATTTGCCAAACTCTAAGCTATCCAGTCCTTTTACTGTATGGTTGTCCCAATCAATATGTGGATAGTTAAAATGTCCTTCTTTCACAAATTTGTTTCCTGCAGCTGTCTGCTATTCTCTCTGATTGGGTGATCTATTATGTCTCTTTTGTCTTTGGCTTGGCTTCACGGACGAAGATTTATGGAGGGGTAATGTCCACGTCAGCTGCAGGCTCATTTGTGTCTGACAAGTCCGATGCGGGACAGGCAGACACAGTTTCTGCGGTTGCAAGGGCAAATTGGTTGGTTGGCGTTGGGTGTTGGGTTTTTCCTCCTTTGTATCTTCACAGTGAGGTGGGTTCTGCGGTCTTCTTCAAAGGAGGTTGCTGCCTGCTGAACTGTGAGGCAGCAAGATGCACAGTTTGAGGCGATATCAGCCCACTGGCGATGGTCAATGTGGCAGGCACCAAGAAGGCGATGGTCCTCCATTCTGGTGATGTGACTTACCCAGCGCAGTTGGATCTTCAGCAGCATGGATTCAATGCTGTCGGCCTCTGCCATCTCGAGTACTTAGATGTTGGAGATGAAGTTGCTCCAATGAATGTTGAGGATGGAGCCGAGACAACGCTGGTGGAAGCGTTCTAGGAGCCGTAGGTGATGCCGGTAAAGGACCCATGATTCAGAGCCGAACAGGAATGTGGGTATGTCAATGAGGTTTTTCAGTTGGTTGTTTTTCCAGACTCTTTTGTGTAGTCTTCCAAAGGCGCTATTTGCCTTGGCGAGTCTGTTGTCTATCTCGTTGTCGATTCTTGCATCCGATGAAATGGTGCAGCCGAGATAGGTAAACTGGTTGACCGTTTTGAGTTTTGTGTGCCCAATGGAGATGTGGGGGGGCAGCCACCGACCTAAACGTCGGTCTGCCCTCATCGCACATGAACTCCTCAGACTTTACATCGACATAGATCAGCCATGATCGTATTGAATGGCGGAGCAGGCTCGATGGGCCATTTTTGGTTCCTACTTCCTATGTTCCTATGTTCTTCCAGTTACATCTACAATAGTATCTAATATAGTTACTGGTAATTTTTTTTACCAATATTGCTGTACCTCTGGCCTTAGAATAAAGTGATAATGCTATTACAGTTCCTACCCAGTCTCTTTTTAATTTTTCATGTTCTTTTTCTGTCAAATGTGTTTCTTGTAAAAAGGCAATGTCTCGTTTTTTCATATATACTAATAATTTTTCTGCTTTATTTGGTTCCGTATCCCATTAATATTAATACTAATAAAATTCAACTTTTCAGCCATCAACTTTTTCACTAAATCTATTAACCATCCATCTTTCCATTCCCATTCCTCTCACTAATAGTATATTTTATCATATAATTGTTATATTTAGGTGTATTAAGAAAGAAAAAGAAAGGAAACACAAGAAAAGATGGAACCCCCCCCCACCAAAGGCGTACATTATTAATAATACATCCTTACACCCCTGATCTATAGGAGTTGTGGTCAAAACCACATCCTCTTGCATGACTCTGCAGAAGCTAGGCTCATATTCCCAACTAACTCCCCCAAAACATTATACTATCTCTTATTGCCTCAGATCCATCCAATCTTTGCCAGTTAGCAATTTTAACTTATTTATAGATCTTCTTGGTAAGAACTTTCCTCCCTAATATTCTCTCTTCTTTATCTCTTCTGCAATAATCTTTCTACTTCAAAAATCCTTACTTCTTGCCTCTCTTTCTCGGGTAATGAATCTGCAAACACTTTTGCTTCATTGGGTTCCATAAAAAAACTATTTTTTTTCCTTCAGGAACAAAAACTTTCAATACTGCCAGGTACCTTAAAACAAAAGCTTAACCTTTTCTCCAGAACACATTTTTAACAGCATTGAATTCTTTTCCTTTTTTTTTCAATGAATCAAAACTTATGTCAGGATAAAAGAAGATCTTATTTCCATTATAAGTTAATGGTGATTGCTTCACTGCCAGTTACAAGATTTTTTTTCCCCTCACTTTGTAACAAAGTAACTTGACCAGCATCAAACTTGGCTTTTGATCTGGCTGTGGTTTTGGCCGTAATGCTCTGAGCTTTTTCAATCTCAATATCTCCTTGAAATTCAGTTATCCCCAAAGATTGCGGAATCCAACGTAACAATAACCTCTTCATATCTTGTCCTTCATCGCCTTTTAAGTCCAAAAATTCTTATATTATTTATTCTAATTAAATTTTCTTACATATCAATTTTTTTAGTTAATTGATCTTTTGTTGCAACTGCTTCTACTTGAATTTTTTCATTTGTTTAACATTTTGAATTTCACAACTTCAAATTTTTTTATCCATTTGTGACATCATTTTTCCACCTTTTTTGTAAAGCTCTTATTCTCAACTATACTCTCATTCCACTTTTTTCACTTCCATTGTCAATTACACCAAAGATTGCTGAAAAGTATCCATATATTTCTTCATTTCTGTTGTAGATATACAAGTCTCTGTCACTTTCACCTGCTTTTTCGTCAAAACTCTCTGTTCTACGTACATTTCTTGTTCTTCCTGTTTCTTCCTGATCACTGGAGCTGGAGGCTTCTTGAGCTTTTTTTTAAAAATTGCCTCCATTTTTTTCTGTGCTCTGCGCATACATGAGGAGTCGTGCATGCGCAGAGTCACTTTTTCCTCTCGTGGCAGGTGGCCATTGTTGGGAGGAACCTTGTACAGCGATGTCCAAGGTCTCCCCAGTTCCAGGCTTGTCTCCACGGGCTCCTACCTTCCAGTCAGCTCAAGGATCTTTCTTCAAGGTAGGCCTCTCTTCTTTATATGTTTCCTTTTCTTGCTCAGTTTCTTGAAAAGTAGTAGTTGTTTTATCCTTCTTTGGTGGCATTCTGTGTTGTTCTGGAGGCCTTCCGACAGCTTTTCTTTTTGTTTTTTTTTAAATCACTTCAGCATTTTTGGATTCTCCTGAAACATTTTTGGAGAGAGAAGAGATTCCAAGTCTATCTCCATGTCATCACATGGCATGCCCCCTCATTCTTGAATCCCTTATCACTACAGCTCACCTCTTCTCCTCCCTCCCTTTCTTAGCCACACAGCCAGACTCTGTGCCAGAGACCTGATTGCCATTGTCTGTCCTTGGTATGTCATCTCCCCCCCCACCCCCCCCAACAGCATGCTGTTTGCAATTCCATTTCATGTTGCACACTTCACAAACATCATTTGTAACTTAGTTGGCAGCGTACAGTGATTAATAGGCTCTGTATTACATGAACCATTTCAGCAACTGTAATGGAAGATTTAAACCGTGTTTCTTACTTTTCCAGTCTTTGATTCTGCAAGGCTGATAACTTGCCTGTTTTTTTTAGAATTAGTAGACACATCCGGTTTACACTATGAGGCCCAGGATGCATATTTAGTGGGCACATCTGAATTCCACCATGGGGCCCAGGATGCAGTTACTCTTAGAGATTCAGTTTTCTTTTGTTGGTCGCAGACTGTCTGGAGACTTTGAAGATAATTAAACTGTTCAAAGAGATAAGATCTGAAGTAAACAACTTTTGGGTAATATAAGCCACGGTCCCACTCTCCAAGAGGTGGCAACATCTCTCAGCAAGAAGAACTTCAAGAGTCCAGCTAATGTCCCGGTCGAGGGAGGTGGAGAAGCTGCTACCGGCGCCCCGACAACCTACTACAAGTGTCCAGTCGTTGCCTCGCTTCGGCAGTTGGGACCAGTCCAGGCGTTGATAAGTATAATTGGGAAGGGCTTGCATATTGTAGTGTGAATTCAGCTTTAGATTTAGTAATAAAGACTTGTATAAACTGAACTGCTCTCGGTGCGTGTCTATTTTCTTTCGGTAGTTCGAACACTGTGACCAATCTAAAACGAACAAAGTGAGAGTTACAAGTTTACCCAAGACAGCAACTAAAAGCAATTATATAGTTATGATTAATAGTTCTTCCTGAAGCAGTGTAGACATTAGCATCCTGGTAGGATGGAGAGTAGTTTAGAGATCCTGGGTCTGCAACACAGCCAAAATAAAACGATGTCTATATGATTGAAATATCAATTATGGAAGGAACTCACTGTTCTGGGTCTGGTGTTTCAGATAGCAACCAGCACCATATCAGGAGTCCTGTTATAAACCACAGCATCTCATAGCTGATTTGCTGAAGTCATTAAATGAGCATTTTGTAGAGTGATAAAATGAGTAAATGATTTTTTAAAAGCTCTAAAAATGATTAATGAACTGAAACAATTTGTTATCCTGGGCTTTCCATTAAGACCAACAGTACAGCTGTGTTCACTGTTGTAAAGCAATAAATTAGAAAGCAATTCAAGAAGTGATAATTATAAAGTAAACTGAAGAAAATTCTACTTAACCAACTGTACCCAGTGCTATAAAATGAGACTTCACAAAGTCACAGCATGAAGGTGAAGTAATCCCCCATCTTTTGTCCACTCAAAAAGTAGTGCCTGGCGGATTCAGGTGTGAATTATTACTGTACAAATGTTTGTGTCTGCAAAGTTCTCATTTACAAGCAAGGAGTCTTATTTCTTCAAAATTTCAATCTTTCTGGATATTTTTTGAAAGGAAACATTCAAATGGTGTTCATATTATCGCTTTTCTCTCTTCTATTCTTTTTTCTCTTTTCCAAATTTCTATGACTTAAATCTAATTTATATTACATGGTTTATATTCCCTATTTTAGACTCCATTAGTCACAAAGGATTCTTCCAACTGATTCAATACTTTATGATGTCAATTTGTAATAGATGCCCAGGATATTGTATTTGACCAAGAACCTGCAACAAAAAAAACTGCAATAAATGTCAATGTCTTTATATCTGAATGATTATTCACATCAGTGCAATTTGGTCTGGATCAGCTTCAAGTGACTGTACTGTCTTGGAGAAGTGAAAACTGGCAAGTGAAGTCTTTCGCTTGGCTTCGCGGACGAAGATTTATGGAGGGGGTAAATGTTCACGTCAGCTGCAGGCTCGTTTGTGGCTGACAAGTCCGATGCGGGACAGGCAGACATGGTTGCAGCGGTTGCAGGGGAAAATTGGTTGGTTGGGGTTGGGTGTTGGGTTTTTCCTCCTTTGCCTTTTGTCAGTGAGGTGGGCTCTGCGGTCTTCTTCAAAGGAGGTTGCTGCCCACCAAACTGTGAGGCGCCAAGATGCATGGTTTGAGGTGATATCAGCCCACTGGCGGTGGTCAATGTGGCAGGCACCAAGAGATTTCTTTAGGCAGTCCTTGTACCTTTTCTTTGGTGCACCTCTGTCACGGTGGCCAGTGGAGAGCTCGCCATATAACACGATCTTGGGAAGGCGATGGTCCTCCATTCTGGAGACGTGACCCACCCAGCGCAGCTGGATCTTCAGCAGCGTGGACTCGATGCTGTCGACCTCTGCCATCTCGAGTACTTCGACGTTAGGGATGAAAGCGCTCCAATGAATGTTGAGGATGGAGTGGAGACAACGTTGGTGGAAGCGTTCTAGGAGCCGTAGGTTATGTAAATGTAAATGTAAAGTGAAGTAAATGTCACAAAAATGCATGAATTGATGGCCATCCTTTCGGAGAAAAAAACAGTGTTAGAGAGTCACAGCAGAGAAGTGAGCCCTTGATCCCACCTCATCTGTGTCAACCTTTATGCTCATGCATACAATCTCAATTGCTTGCATTAAGTTCATATCCTGTCCAAGTGCCTCTTGAACATAATCATTATATCTGATTCCATTGCCTTCCATGGAACCATTCCTCCAGATATGAAGAACTCTTTGTCAACAAACTTCCCCTTCAAATACTCTTGAATACTTGTTTCTCTCGCCTTTATACCTTCTTTTAAAAACAACCGAACATGAGAAAACAAAATTGTCTCTCATATCCAAATATCATCAGAAGGTCATCCTTAGCCTCCAGGAAAAACAAACCCATCCTCTCCAATATCTCTCCATAATTAAAACCCCCCATTACAGGGAATAGCCTGGTGAATTTCCTCTGGACCATCTCCAATGATTTCCTGAAGTGTGACGGCTGGAATTATACACAACATCCCAAGTACAGTCTAATTTGTGTTTTGTGATTTTATTTTTATATTCCATCTTCTGATAAGCATGTCATATGCCTTCCAAACTACACATGTTGAAACTTTCAGGGGTTATTAGGGCTTGAAACTCAAGGTCTCTTTGTTCTTTCAAGTTCTTTTGTGTCCTACTGTATCCAGCAGAATAATTATCCTCATAGTCCATCTTCTTTCTCTTCTTCTAGTTTCATCCTCAGCTGGCTGTTCTACATCACTTGAAGATTTATGTTCATCTGTTTTCTCCAGCTACCCTTTTCCTTGAACAGCAGTTTACAGAGGACACAATATCCTATGATTAGGCAGGAAGTTTTCTCTGGCTCACATTTCAGGAATCAAACCATCAAAACCGAAAAAGAGGTCATCAATCTAGAATTTTAACCTTGCTTCGCAGACAACTGTCTGGCCTGCAGTCTTCTTATCATTTCTGTTTTTATTTAGAATTTTGCATTTCTGTAACATTTTGATGTATTTTTTCCACACTAGCATAATTGGTGAAACTAAAGTTCTGGATCTGAGAAGTCATCTAATTGCCTGTGAAACCTTGAATCAAAATCCAGGCTTCTCACTGCAGAATATTTCAAAGATTTAACTTAATCTAATTGAGTCAGTTCCAATTACCTTTGAATTGAAGTGAAGAGAGACATATAATAAAAGCTGATATGGATCATAAACTGATGTTGCAAACAGTTCTGTCCCAATTATATAAAAAAAGATAAAACACAAACTGAATGTGAACCATCCATTCAAATGCTCAGGATCTCAGCAAGAAACAAATTGGTCAATCTTGTTCTTGGTTGTTGATAAAATGTTAAGAATCTTTGTCCCACTCCAGTAACTTACAAGCTTTATGGCTGGGCACTGTTTCGTTTTAGTCTGCTCCTTGACATCAAACAGTTTGTCGGCAGCTGATTCTATAGTATCAGCAAACCCTTTTTCATTCCTTATTTTCTTATTTAATTTTAAATTTAGACATATAGCATGGTAACAGGCCCTTTCGGCCATGAGCCTGTGCCACCCAATTACACCCAATTGACCTACAAACCATAGTTCATTTTTGAAGGGTGGGAGGAGCTCCTGGGGAAACCCATGGAGCTGGGGGAGAAAGTATAAACTTACAGAGAGTGAGAGATTCGAACCCTGATCCCGATCGCTGGCGCTGTAACAGCATTGTGCCAACTGCTATGCTAACTGTGCTGACCTGTGCCTTGTTTAGGAATTTGGATTTTTTTTTTGTTGCTCCAAAATCTCATTATAGAACATATAACAATAGAGTAGACGAGCATAGAGTGTAGGAGCTGGGAGGTGATGCTGCAGCAGTTTAAGGCATTGGTGAAGCCAGGTTTGGAGTACTGTGCTCAGTTCTAGTCTCCAAACTATAGGAAGGATATAAATAAGGTGGAGAGGGTGCAGAAAAGATTTTCAAAGATGTTGCCTGGCTTACAGCATCTGGATTACAGGGAGAGATTAAGGAGACTTGGACTTTATTCATTGGAACGTAGACGACTAAGAGGGGACTTGATGGAGGTATTTAAAATTATGAAAGGAATAGATAGACTAGACATAAACAGACTCTTTCCCCTGAGGGCAGGGAAGTTTGGAACAAGAGGCCATGAGTTAAGGGTAAGAGAGTAAAACTTTAGGAGAAATATTAGAGGATGCTTCTTCACTCAGAGAGTGGTGGCAGAATGGAATGATCTTCCGAATGAGATAGTTGCAGCAGGGTCCCTTCTGTCATTTAAGAGAAGGTTGGATCTGTGCATGGAGGTGAGGGGGTTGGATGGATATTGGCAGAGAGTGGGAGGATTGAGCTAGTAGAGTTGTCCTAGTAAACCTGTGTGGACTCGAAAGGCCAACATGGCCTGTTTCCACTCTGTAAATGGTTATGGTTATGAGCCCTTTGGCAATCAATGCGTACGCATATAAACTGATTCCAACATCAATCTAACCCTTTCCAACCTCACAGCTTATTAGCTTCTATTTTTCTTACATCCCTGTGCCCATCTAAATTTTTTTTTTTAAATTTCCCTTTTTAACTGTCCCTATTATACCAGCTGTGGTGGAACACAGTACTGCAGACGTGTCCGACCATGTCCTCACTGGGCTGGGCAGGTTGGCCTGTCTCCTGTACCTGTAGCTCCTCTCTATAAGATCCCCTAATAAAGGCTGAGAGCCCAAGTCTCCTCCCTCATCCTTTCTTTGGACATGAGCCAGCATCATGCCTGGGTCTTCTTATCATTAAAGACTTTGACCCTTGCTTCATGTCTGCGAGTGGTCATGGATCGTGCCACAATTTACTGATCAGAAATTTTAAAGTGCCATGGACAAGGCAATCCTACTGGAGAAGCTAGAGATCGATCCAACGGATCCAGAGATCTCCGTAAAGTTTGATATGTGGCTACGTTGTTTGAAGGCATATCTGAGGCGCCATGAAAACACAGCTGATAGTGATCGGTACGACCTGCTCTTCGCAGCGGTAGGCCACCGATCGTACTAATTAATTCGCAACTGCACTGAATACAAAGAAGCAATGGCCCTACTCTGACAGCAGCACAGAGCCACGAGGAATGCGATGTACGCATAATTCCAGCTTGCCTCCCGACGCCAGGGTCTGGGTGAGTCAGTTGACGATTTCATGAGGGCCATGCAAGAGTTCGGACGAGATTGTGGCTGCCGGGATGTGACTGCGGCAACCTACCAGGAGGAGCTCATCCACGATGGGCTGCTCATTGGATTCTGTTCCCATCAAATACGAGAACAACTCCTGGAGAAAAAATGTGTGTGTATAGTGGCTGGCAGTTCTGGTGTATATGGTGGAGTATGGTGTCATCGCCCCCAACTCTGAGCGCACGTGGCCCCTTCTGGAATTACCTCTGCCACAGAACCCCGAGGCTTTAAAATGGTGCTTGGGGCTCTTCTTGTATTATGTCCAGTGAATCCCCAGCGAAGCAGGCAAGACCCAACCCCCAGTGAAAACCACGACCTTTCCCCCATCGGTGGAGGTCCATAATGCTTTTGAGGGCATCAGGGACGAGATTGCCAAAGTGGGGATGTATGCCATTGATGAATCTGTCCAGTTTCAAGTGGAATGTGATGCCTCCGACTTCACTCTGGCCCCCACACTGAACCAAGCAGACAGGCCAGTGACATTTTTTCCCATGCCCTCCAAGGCTGCGAATGCAGGCACTCCACCATCGAGAAGAAGGCACAAGCTACAATGGAGGCTATGCGTCACTGGAGGCACTACTTGGCCAGCAGACCATTCACCCTACTGATAGATCAGAGAACTGTTGTTTTTATGTTTAACAATAAACAGTGGGATAAAATCAAAAATAACAAGATCATGAGGTGAAGAATTGAGCTGTCCACCTACAGTTATGAGATCTTGTATCGGCTGGGCAACCTCAATGAGCCAGCCAAAGCCATGTCCAGGGGAACCTGCACCAGGGTGCGTTGATAACCTCCACAATAGCCTCTGCCACTCTGGGGTCACAAGGTTCTATCATTTTGTGAGGGCTTGTAGCCTCCCCTACTCAGTTGAGGAAGTGAGGGAGCTGACTTGCAATTGCCCAGACTGTGCAGAATACATGCTGAAATTTTACAGACCAGAGTGCCCAACTCATCAAGACCACTCACCCCTTCAAATGACTCCAAGGGGCCCCACCCATCCATGAATCAGAATATCTACTTCCTGAGCATCGTGGACGAATACTCACTTTTTCCATTTGCCATCCCTTGCCCAAACATGACCACATCCATGGTCATTAAAGCACTCCACACAGTATTCACTCTTTTTGGGTACCCCAGTTATGTTCATAGAGGCTGGGAATTTGCCTTCATGAGTGTGGAGTTACAGCAATACTTCCATTTCAGGGACATAGCTACGAGCAATCCCTGCGGGAACGGGCAGGTGGAGAAGGAGAATGGTATGATCTGGAAGACAGTCCTTTTGGCCCTCAAGTCGAAAGGGATGCTCATATCCCAGTGGAAAGAGGTCCTTCCTGAAGCATTGCTTACCATCAGGTTCCTATTTTGCACAGCAACTAACACAATGCCCTATGAAAAGTTGTTCTTCCCTCAGAGGTAGGCATCAGGAACCACACTGTCAGTCTGGCTGATGACCCTGCGGCCAGTGCTTCTCCGGAAGCATGCAAGAATGCACGTCAGGCCCACTGGTCAAGGAAATGCACCTCCTGCATGCGAACCCCCAGTATGTGCTGGTAAGGTACCTGGACAGACGAAATGATACAGTGTTCATCCAGGACCTGGTGCTAGCAGGGTCCCCGGCGGGGGAGATGCACCCAATACCCCCGGGCAGTGACCAGTCAGCCCCAGGGATCATTCTGACAGACGAAGTAGGGATCCCACCTCCAACACAGTCCGTCGAGTGTTTCCCCCACTGGAGTGTTCACCCCCCCCCACCTCACTGTTGTGAGAAACAGAAGTACCTTCACAGATTTCGCTCGAGACAAAAATTGAGAACAAAGAACATTTATTGTACAACAGTGCAAAGTTGGGTGCTTCCCCTTACCCTTGGGAATACACACACAGACTGGGGCTCACCCAACTTTTATACAGTTCATTTCAGTGTAGAGGTACCCCCCTCCCCCCCCCACTAACATTCTTCTGTCTCCTGGATTGGTTTGGCGTTTGGTAATTCTGTCGAGCAGTTTCTTGTAAACTTGAAAGACCATGGGGTATCCTGTCTGGGTCCCATCATGTCATTGTCCTTATTCATGAATCTGCCTTTGTCCTTATTCACACATCTCAACCCCCAGCTGCAGAACTTGCTAATTCTGTCTATCACTATAAGACCATTATTCTATTATACTTGCGTAACCCTTCCTCACACTCTTATCGGAATTCATCCCTACTCAGCACTTACTTAACTTCCTCTAGTCTAGTCTAGTATTCCTTATTTCATTCATACTAGCTTTACTTCCTATATTCTATTATCTCTCAATCCACACTTTTTCTTTAGCTACGCTTAGTAAATTCTCAACTGGAAGCTTGGTCTTTTTCCCAGCGAGTCAGCAAACGAACTGCAATATCAGAATCATCAGATGGAGTTTGGGAAACATACATCCTTTGGGTTGTAGTGATCTGATGAAGGGTCCATTGAATTAAACACTGCACACAAGTCATTAGGCAGGGAAGTATCATGATGGCTAAAATAATGAGTCCAACTGCTATAAGGGCTGTGTGTATCCACCTCCAGTCACCAGTAAAAAGTTCAACCGCCTGACCATTGTGACCATTGTCATCAATCGATCTTCCACAAATGTCGCCCTCAGCAGCCAACAAGTAATCGAGAGCCAAGTGGTTTTGATAAGCTGTAGCTTGTATCTGTCGTTGTTCTTCAGCCAATAAATCCAAGGCCGTCGCTGTCTGTTTGGTGATAATCTCCAAAACTGCCTGGATTCTGATTAAACGGTTTAAATGCCAAACAGCTGTGGTATTGTGGAGCAGCTTGAGCCATTTACAACTGGAATCCCCCTTATAGTGATGGCCTTTAGCCTTCTGAATGTATTCATGACCCAAAGGATGATTTACAAGATGCCAAGTTGGGGGGGGGGGGGCGTTTATTGTTACCTAACCTGTGAGTAGCAGCTTGTCTGCGAGCATTAGCATATACACCCCCTTTATCCCTACTCCAGGTGTAGCCCTGACTAATCTTCTGCCCATCATTTTCACACCATCTTCTTTGTACCATATTTTTAGCACTCATCTCTTTAATATCTGTAGAGGCCAGGACGCAAACCCAATCCACTCCCCTAGGGCAGTTCTGTTTCCCTGGTCCATGTTGGGATCCTAAATTAAACCATACTAAATAAGGTATCCCACTATGAATACACTCTATACCTGTGCCCTGTCTGCATTCTAAAGGTAAACTTGTCCATTCCTCAAAGTAATTATCACCTCTACTGCCCCTATTCCAGGAGGACTTAATACATTGTGTACAATTGGATGGTTTCCCAAAAATTGGGAACAAGCAGAAAAACAATACAGCAAATAATAAAAAATAACATTACAGCACTTTTTCCCGGCGTAGCGTAACTTTCAGACCAGAAGGATGCGAAACTGCACGCCAGGTGGAGGGTATATTATCAACGTCTTTAGTTTGTGGATTAGCTTGTTTAATGCATTGTATGTGAGTCCACCCCTTTTCTTTTGTTCGCACTGCAGTGTCTGTAATCAGAAGTACACAATAAGGGCCGTCCCATATTGGTTTTAGTTTATGGTCTTGCCATGCTTTTACATATACCCAATCACCAGGTTTAACAGAATAAATAGGATAGTCCAGGGGTGGGTTTTGAGCTAATAAACCCTTCTGTCTTAAGTCATACAGAGAAGTAGAAAGTCCCTGTAAATATTTAGATATGTCCTGGTCATTAGCCTCAGGGGTAGGGGTATCAGTGTGGAATCCCATGTAAGGAAGACCAAACATCATTTCAAGTGGTGAGACAGCAAGGTCCTTACGAGGAGCTGTGCAAATCCTGATTAAAGCTAAGGGTAAGCATTTAATCCAGGAGAGGCCAGTTTCCTCATGAAGTCGTGTTAGTTGATTTTTCAGGGTCTGATTCATCCGTTCAACATGGCCTGAACTCTGGGGGTGCCATGGGGTATGTAACTACCAACCTATTCCCAGGAGTACCTGAAAGGTAAAATGTTTACCTCGATCTGAGTCAATGGTTTGAATAATGCCATAACGCGGAATAACAGACTCTAGTAATATCTGGATAACGGTGCTAAAGTGTCCCTCCTTTTTACAATAATAGCAAACTAATGCTCCTGTTTCCCAATTTCTACCAGGGACTCCATGGGGTCCCGGGAATGGTCGTCGTCCCCGGAATTCTCCTCTACCCCTGCCTCTGCTCTGGTCTCTACTTCCCCACTCCTGGCGCTCCTCCCAACATCCAGGAGCTGGCACACAGCTCCTAACATTTTCCTGCTGTCCCTCCACAACTTCCTTGACTGCCTGCATCAAAATCTTAGCCTTTCCTTTCTATTTATCTTCAGATCTCTGGAAGTATGCCCTTTGTGCGATCTGTAAAAGCTGTGTTATTCCCTGTTCATGCCAATTCTCTGTCTTTTGTAATTTCTTCCTGATATCTGGGGCTGAATTAGTAACAAAGCCCATCAATACCAACTGTTCACCTGCTGGGGATTCTATATCCAACCCCCCATATTGCTGTATGGCCGCACGCAATCTATTCAGAAATGCAGAGGGGGTCTCCTCGGGACCTTGGGGAACCTCAAATGCCTTAAAGTTCTGTCCTTTTGGAACAGACTCCTTCATTCCTTTTATTAGATTAATCCTATACTCCTCCATTCGTGTGCAACCATCATTAGTATTCTTATCCCAATTCGGGTTTACCAGGGGGAATTTAAGTTCCCCAGGTGTCACCTCTGGACCCCCTTGGTGTTCCCTATCCCAGACTCTAATCCCTGCCTGGCGAATCATTCCACACTCATCCAAAGTGAATAGAGCCTTAAAGATCAATATTAATTCATCCCAGGTCCCAAAAATTGATCGAATTGTTCTGCTCATCCCTGAGGGTCTTCTATCAAGGTGGTCATTTCCTTCTTAAAATTGCACACCTCCGTACTAGTCAGAGGCACATTTATGAACCCGAGACCCCCCCACATCCCCTCCCAAGGGAACGTCTCATAAAGGTCTCATCCAGTTAATTTCTGGCTTATCCCCTCCTCTATGATGTTTAGGTTCCTGCCCTCCGGGAGACAAATCAATGGGTTTTGCCCTTCCCTCCCGAAGGGTCTCACACTGTTCTGAATGACCCTCATAATCAAAGTCTCCTCCCTCTTGTGTCAATTGAGGCGGTAATCTTGTACTCTGTGAACGGGTCATCATACCTCCCCTTCTTTCTTCTTCTTTCTCTAACTGTTGAGAAGGAGGGGAAGGTAAAGAAGGGTAAAGCGTAGGTGAGAGGGGGGAGATAGGAGCCGGCACAGGGGGAACATAGGTGGAGGAAGGGAATGTAACACATCCCATCCTTGTATTTCAGGGGCAGAAGGTTCCTCATCCTTCTTGTTCTTACATTCCTTTTTGCTCAAAATCATTTGATCAAACGATCCACTGAGCCAACAGGCTGCATATTCTCTGCTCTCGGTATTACCTCCTTAATTTTGGTAGAGCCAGATGTTCAATGCCTGACACATCCAGTCCTCGTCAGATCCGAACTTTGGCCAATATACCGAACTCCCTTTTATCGGATTCTTAACCCATTCCTGATAGCAATACCTGACCATGGTCTGTTTATCTTTCCCACGGGTTTTCCCCGCACCCCAATCAGATAACATTAATCCTAACGGACTATGTTTAGGTACCTGATCTTCCCGTTCTTCTTCATGACTGTTTCCCTTGCTACTTACTCCTCCCATACTAGCAGGTAAATAAATTCCTCTTACCGGGATCCAGTAGCTATTCCTAGCACGCTTCCCTAACGTTCTCCTGTCGTTTGTTCTCAATGCCTCTTCTCGGATATCACTCACTTCGTCCACTGACCAGTCACCCGTCATCCGGGAGTCCAGCTGAATCAGCCGGGGTGCACCTACCCCTGTTGTCGGGCACTCTGTCAGTGGAGGGAGTGGGATCCCGGACGAGCCCCCATTTGTGAGAAACAGAAGTACCTTCACAGATTTCACTCGAGACAAAGAACATTTATTGTACAACAGTGCAAAGTTGGGTGCTTCCCCTTACCATGGGAATACACACACAGACTGGGGCTCACCCAACTTTTATACAGTTCATTTCAGTGTAGAGGTACCCCTGCCCCCACCCCCCCCCCACCACTAACATTCTTCTGCCTCCTAGATTGGTTTGGCATTTGGTAATTCTGTCTGTCTACGTGCAGTTTCTTTGAAAGACCATGGGGTATCCTGTCTGGGTCCCATCATGTCATTGTCCTTATTCATGAATCTGCCTTTGTCCTTATTCACACATCTCAATCCCCAGGACTAATTCAGCCCCAGATATCAGGAAGAAATTACAAAAGACAGAGAATTGGCACGAACAGGGAATAACACAGCTTTTACAGATCGCACATAATTCTATATGCAGAACTTGCTAAATCTGTCTATCACTATAAGACCATTATTCTATTATACTTGCGTAACCCTTCCTCACACTCTTATCAGAATTCATCCCTACTCAGCACTTACTTAACTTCCTCTAGTCTAGTCTAGTATTCCTTATTTCATTCATACTAGCTTTACTTCCTATATTCTATTATCTCTCACACTGTTACAAACAAATTCCCCAACCCCAACAGACCTGTAAGACACAGACACCGTTCAGCCCTCCACACCCAGCCGAGCGAACAAGTCACCATTCCGCTGGAACTAATGATACAGCCAGCAGTACTTCAGAGATCTCAGCATTGAAAAAAACTCGCAGAGCAGCTGAACCTTTGAACTGTATGGACTACAAGATGGACTTTTCCCCACATCACCCCACCGGACTTAATTCAAAAATGGAGGGGTGAATGTACTATGGGCATGTTCGGGCATGTCCTCACTGGGGTGGGCAGGCTGGCCTGCCTTCTGTACCTGTAGCTCCTCTGCATAAGACGCTGCAGTGAACTGGGATTCACTGCTGTATTGATGACTGGCCCCGCCTCCTAGCTCCTCCCCTGTTTGCCCACATATAACCTTGGTTTCCTGCCTAAACCCAGAACCCTTCTGAAGCCTACTATTGAACCCTCCCCATTGTTGAAAGCTAATAAAAGTGTTTATTCTCCATCCAGTCATGTGAGAGCTTTTATCTACGCTAGTTTTATTAGCTTTCAAGCCCAGTATGCTGCTAATAGACCACCAGTCCCCCGACGCGGCTGAGGAGTTCACATATTGGCTAGACTGCCTCCAGGCCAATCTGAACATGACCAGGGACCTCTTCTACTCAGACAAACTCCAGAGGTCAGTGCTCATCTCTCGGGTAGGAACAAAGGGGTAAGCAGTTGTCAGAGAGTGCCAGCCACTATTGAGGCGCTGAAGACTTGCTGCATGAAGTCCTCGAATGAGGTCCTAGTGAGGCACCGGCATGCTCTACGTTGCCAACAGCCCGTAGAGTCAATCGACGACTACCTGCTGGACCTGCAGATGCTTACTAAGAAGTGCAGATGAGCAGATCCGGAACACTCTGGTCATAGGAGACCGCTCGAGGTACATGAAGCAGTGATTACTCCAGTCAGGAAGAAAGTCCTCATGAGTCATGTCACAGGCCGACCCCCTGGTGAAGAGTGTGAAACTGCTTCATGCCAATCCCAGGTACACCTAAGTGGAGTACCCAGATGGCAGGGAGGACACCGTCTCCATCAGCAGCCTGGCACCCGCCAGAACAGACGGTCCATTGCCTAAGATGCCCCACGAGTTACCAAGCTCTTTCTCTCCACCCCCACTCAGGGCCTAAGGGTATCCAGTTCAGGAGGAGAGTGAACCCCCCCTCCATCATCGAGCTGGAGCCAGAGCAAACTACTCCATCATAGAGGGACCAGGAGACCCAAGGAGTGCAAGGCCCCCCCACCGGTGTTAAGGCACTCCACCAGGCTCTCCAGACCCCTGAACCACCTAAATTTGTAAATAGTGTATGTACTGTATATTCCTTTTTTATGTCTTTTGCCAGCTTCTGATCCCATGTTCTCTTCATCCACAGACCCTTAATTCTGCAGGAAGGGATGAATGCAGTGAACTGGGATTCATTGGGTTTACCCATATGCAACCCTGGTTTCCCACCTAAACCCAGAACCCCTCTGAAGCCCTCTAGTGAACCCGACCCATTGTTGAAAGCTAATAAAGGTGTTTGTTCTCCCTTCAGTCATGTGAGAGCTTTTATCTACACTACAATCTCCTAATAAAGGCCGAGAGCCCGAGTCTCCTCCCTCATACCTGCCTTGGATGTGAGCCAACAGCATGTAGAGGCAAGTCTGGGTCTTCTGATCAATCAAACCTTTGACTTTTGCTTTGTGTCTGCAAGTAGTTATTGATTGCGCCATGCCAGCTTCACCTCACCTCTCTGTATAAAAAAAATTACTTCTGATGTCGTCCCTAAACTTTCAACCACTCACTTTAAATGGAATACTCTGATATTTGTTATTGTAACCCTGGGGGAAAAAAAGCTGGTTGTCCACACTATCAATACCTTTCGTAAACTTAAACACCTCTATTAAGCCGCCTCTCATCCTCGTCACTCTAAAGAGAAAATCCTGGCTCAGTTAATCTTTATTCAAAAAAAAAATCTTTTTCAATCCAGAGAGCATTGCAACATGGTTGGTGTAGCAATTAGCTTTAGCACAATGCCTTTAGAGCACCAGTGATTGGGACCGGGATTTGAGTCCCGTGCTGACTGTAAGGAGTTTGTACGTTCTCCCGGCGTCTGTGTGGGTTCTTGCCAGGGCTCTAGTTTCCTCCCACTGTTCAAAATGTACCTGGCGTGTAGGTTAATTAGGTGTAAAAATTGGGCGGCATGAACTCATGGGTCGAAATGGGTTGTTACCGTGCTGCATGTCTAAATTTAAAATTGAAAACATCCTGGTAAATCTCTTCTGCATCCTCTCTAAAGTTTCAACATCCTTCCTGTAATGAGTTGACCAGAGCTGAAAACAGTACTCCAAGAGTGGTCTAACTAGAATTTTATAGAGCTGTAACTTTAACTCAATCACCCAACTATGAAGGCCAGCATAGGAGAAGTTTTCTTAGCCACCCTATTATCTTGCATGGCTTCTTTGAGGAATCTATGGATTTGGACCCCAAGATCCTCTATTCTTCCACATTGCAAAGAATTCTGACATTAACCATTAATCTTGTATTCCACCTTCAGCTTAGATCTTTCAGAGTGTATCACTTCACATTTTCCTGAATAAACTCTGCATTACCCACAACAATCTTCAGTGCTATCCATAGCACCTCCTACCTTCATATCATCTGCAAATTTACTGACCAACCTCCTCCTCCACTTCATTGTCCAAGTCATTTATAAAAATAACAAATCGCAGGTGCCCCCAAGCAGATCCTTGTGGAATACCAACAGTCATTGAAGAATATGCTCCATTTACTGAGCAAACTGAACCTATCCAGCCATTTCCATGGATATCATGTCTCATATCTTTCTTGATGAGCTTACCATGGGATACCTCATCAAACACCTTACTAAAATCCACATACACCACATCCACTGTCTTACCTTCATCAATTTCGTTTTTCACTGCCTCAAAAAAAACTAATTTAAGCTCTAGCGGCTGACTATCTCTAATAAGACTATGCTTCCACAAATGTTTATAAATTCTGTCACTAAAAATTCTTTCCAATACCATCAATGCAAAATAAATGTATTCACCCAGTGGCCTGTATCATATTTGATTCAATCTCCTCCACACATTTCTGCCTCCATCCTATTCCCACAGCAGCATCTTCTAGGCCTCTGCAAGTGGCAGTGGGGCGTCAGGTGACAGGTCATAGACTCTCCACTCTTTCATCTGGTCTGATAGTCTTTTAACAGTATTGCTGCTGTATTTTTCGATAACAGGTGAAAGAGATAACCATATAACAATTACAGCACCGAAATAAGCCATCTCGGCCCTTCTAGTCAACACCGAACCAAGTACTCTCCTCTAGTCCCACCTACCTGCACCTTGCCCTTAACCCTCCATTTCCCTCTCATCCATATGCCTATACAATTTTTCCTTAAATGATAAAATGGACCCTGCCACCCCTACTCCTCCCAGAAGCTCATTCCATACAGCCACCGTTCTCTGAGTGAAGTCCCCCCTCATTTTACTTCTAAACTTTTACCCCTTAACTCTTAACTCATGACCTCATGTATAAATCTCTCCTACCCTCAAAGGAAAAAGCCTATCCACATCCACTCTATCTATCCTCCTCATAATCATAATCAAATCCCCCTCAACCTTCTACACTCCAAGGAATAAAGACCCAATCTGCTCAACCTTCTACACTCCAAGGAATAAAGACCCAATCTGCTCAATCTTTCTTTGTAATCTAGATTCTGAAACCCAGGTAATATTTTTTGTAAATCTTCTTAGCACTCTCTCTACCTTGTTGATATCCTTCTTATAATTCGGTGACCAGAACTGCACACAATATTCCAAATTTGGCCTCACCAATGCCTTGAACAGTCTCAATATCAATTCCCAACTCCTATATTCTATGCTTTGATTTACAAAGGCCAGCATACTAAAAACCTTCACCACCCTATCCACATGAGATTCTACCTTCAGGGAACGATGCACTATAATGGTCCACTGCATTCCTCAATGCCCTCCCATTTACTAGGTATGTCCTGTTTTGATTATTCCTTCCAAAATGAACCACTTCACACTTCTCAGCATTAAACTCCATTTGCCATCTTTCAGCCCACTCTTCCAAGCAGTCCAGATCTTTTTGCAATCTTTGAAAACCTTCTTCATTATCCACAATTCCACCTCTTTTAGTATCATCCACATATTTACTAATCCAATTTACCACCCATTATTCAGATAATTAATGTAAATTACAAACAGCAAGGGACCCAATACAGATCCCTGAAGCACAACACTTGTTACTGGCCTCTAGCAAAACAAAAATAGTATTTAAAATATTTAATTTACGCAAAATACATTTAAAAAGTTGGAAGTAAATTAAAAACATTTTGTAAACTAATTAAAAAGACTATTGTTCATGTAGATGATATCCAAATAAATAGTTGAAAAAGGTGAGAGGACAGATATGAAGTTCATCCAGCTTCTTAGCCATAGCTTGCCTCCTCTGCATCTGCAGCTGATCTTTGGTTGGTTCCCAAAATCTGCAATGCAGTGAGCAGGTGAAAAAGTTAGGAAGTCAAGTCACGTTCAAGTCAGGTTTATTTTATAGTCATCTGATTGCACGAGTACAACACAATGAAACAGTGTTCTCCAGTCCTCAGTGCATACAAATAAATATATATTGTTTCATGAATATGAGAGTCTTGAATGGTTAGTCGGAGCAGTTACTTTGGTCGTTCAGCATATTCACTGCCTGTGGGATGAAGCTGTTCATAAGCTTGGTGGTGCTGGTTCTGATACTCCTATAACCCTTTCCTGATGAGAGCAGCTGAAAGATTCTGTGTGCAGATTCGAAGGGATCCTCAA
This sequence comes from Narcine bancroftii, assembly GCF_036971445.1. Taxonomy (NCBI): domain Eukaryota; kingdom Metazoa; phylum Chordata; class Chondrichthyes; order Torpediniformes; family Narcinidae; genus Narcine; species Narcine bancroftii. The sequence continues at coordinate 22,734,212 of NC_091471.1, forward strand.
TGATTTTGCATGCCCTCTCCAGACAATGAACCTGGTGGATCATGTAGAATGGGTGGGGGGCGGGGGGAGGGGTTGGTAGAGGGAGACTCCAGTAATCTTCTTTGCCACTCTTATAGTCCTGTGGATGGACCTCCAATCCATTTCTCTGTAGCAATCATACTACACTGTGATGCAGCCAATCAGGACACTCTCAATAGAGCTCTTACAGAATGTTGACATAATGGTGGGCGGTAGCCTTGCCCCCTTCAGTCTTCTCAGGATGTGCAGTTGTTTGGCACCTTCTTGACAAGTGAGATGTGTGTCAAGTTAACCTATACCCTGGAGCAGACCATCTTTTCTTTAAATGAATATTTGGCGAGTGAACATAATGATCTATATTGTTGTCTTCATTTTGTATCTTTGCTTTTAAGCAAAATAAATTTGTGGTGAAAAAATTATAATTCCTTACATGTTTCCAATATTCTAGCTATTGAATGGTCAATTAATTTCTGCACGAGCTTAATTGCACTGAATAGTTTGATGTTTTTTCTGGGTTTTTTTTTGGAACAATCATGTTTATTTAAATGCACCGTATCTGGCAGAATTGAACAATTCCATTAGGGTTTTTCAGAATGTTGATAAATTGATTATAACTAACAATAATAAAGAATTCTCCTCTTACATAATAATAGCTTGAATCTAAATTTTGATAAGATTTAGCAATTGGAGAGGCAATGCAAATCGTGGGAATTAACAAAATTCATACTGTAGAGAAATGGAGAAATTTGAGGCTCTGGAGCCAAAGGCGTTTTAGACTGGTGTGTGTGTGTGTGTGTGTGTGTGTGTGTGTGTGTGTGTGTGTGTGTGTGTGTGTGTGTGTGTGTGTGTGTGTGTGTGTGTGTGTGTGTGTGTGTGTGTGTGTGTGTGTGTGTGTGTGAGAGAGAGAGAGGGAGAGGCAGAGTGAGAGGGAGGTATTCAAATGCTGTTAGTATCAAAGTTATGCATTTTGGAAAAAGACCCTTTGGCTTTTGAAGCTCCTGACTTATACGTGCAGACCAGGATACCAAGCTAATTTTATTTTCCCCGACATTGGCCCTCTTTTCCTATCTATGCATGTCCAAGTGCTTTTTAAGCAGTGATTGTATCTGCCTCTCCCACCTCCTCTGTCAGCTTGTTCCATATGTAAATACCATTCTGTGTGGAAAAACTTGCAATTCAGATCTTCTTTAACTACTTCCTTTCACCTTATACCAGGGTCGTCTTTTCCTTTGGAAAAAAAGGGTAACTATCCCTCCTATCTATACTTCTCATGACTTTATAAATCTCTATAAGGTTACCCTTCAGTCTCCTACATTCCAATGAGATTCAACCCAGATGAACAAATCTCTCTCATACCTACAAACACCAATTTTTGAGGCATCAACAAAATTATATACCATATAGACCCTTAGAACCATAGAAGATTACTACACAGGAACAGGCCCATTTGGCCCTTCTAGTCCATACTGATCCATTTTATTTTTGCCCAGTCCCACTGACCTACACCCAGTTCATAGCCCTTCATACCTCCCCAATCCATTTATAACCATATAGCAGTTTATGGCTTGGAAACAGTCCATCTTGTCCCTACAAGTCCACGCCGGTTCACTCAAACAACTCGGCTAACTCCCCCCGCCTATTTCCACCCATAACCTTCTACCCCCCTCTTATCCATGTATATTTCCAGCCTTCTCTTAAATGAAAGAATTGACTCTGCCTCAACTATTTCCTCCGGAAGATTATTCCATTCAGCCACCACTCTCTGAGTGAAGAAGCACCCTCTAATGTTTCTCCTAAAATTTTGCCCCCTTACCCTCAACTTGCGTCCTCTTGTTTCAAATTCCCCTCCTCTCAGGGGGAAGAGTCTACTTGAATCTAGTCTATCTATTCCCTTCATAATTTTAAACACCTCTATCAAATCCCCTCTCAACTATCTACGTTCCAATAAATAAAATCCTAACCTCTTCAATCTTTCTCTGTACTCTAGGTATTTTAAGCCAGGGGAAACATCCTTGTAATTATATCCTTCCTATAATTCTTCTTAAATGTTAAAATTGAGCCCGCAATCACCACTTCAGCTAACAGCTGGTACCACACTCTCACCACTCACTGTGTGAAGAAGTTTCCCCTTATGTTCCTCCTCACCTTTTCCCCTTTCACTCTAAACCCATGTCGTATAGTTTGTATCTCACCTAACCTCAGTGGAAAAAGTCTGCCTACATTTACTCTGTCTATCCCTCTCATAATTTTAAATACCTCTATCATATCTCCCCTTAATTTTCTATGCTCCAGGGAATAAAGTCCTAACCTATTTAACATTTCCCTGTAACTCAGTTCCTCAAGTCTGGGCAAAATCCTAGTAAATCTTCTCTGAATTCTTTCTATCTTATTGCTATCTTTCCTGTAGTTAGACAATAGACAATAGACAATAGGAGCTGGAGTAGGCCCTTCGGCCCGTCGAGCCAGCACCGCCATTTTATAGATCATGGCTGATTACTACCATCAGTACCCCTTTCCAGCCTTATCCCCATAACGCTTAACTCCTTTGCCCACTTTTCTACTAGGAGTTCATACACGATCACAACATTATCTTTAATCGATGCCTCTGAGCATTCTCCAAAATAATCCTGCAGTGTTTCTGCCACCCGATGCAGGAACTCGATGACAAACAGCGGGGGCACCTTGGCCTGGATGACGGCCATGAAGGAGATGCCGTGGCGGTGGGTGCTGACCAGGTAGTGGTGCGGGGTGGCCAGCACCGGCGCCACGTTCTCGGGCTGCCTGGCCTTCAGCTGCGCCTCCAGCAAGTATCCGCAGACGGAGCGGCTCACCACGCTCCTCCAGTGTTTCTCCAGGAACACGGCGCCGCCGCTGTTCATCAGGAACAGGCTGTGGATCATCGTCGGCCGCTTCTTCCCGGCTTCTCCCTGCCCCGCTTCCCCTCTCCCCCTCCACCTCCCCCCGGCTTCTCCCGGTTCCGCTTCTCCCCCACCCCACCCCAGCTTCGCTTCTTCTCCTGGCCCCGCTTCCCCCCTCCCCCTCCCCCCGGCTTCTCCCAGTTCCGCTTCCCCCCCACCCCACCCCGGCTTCGCTTCTTCTCCCGGCCCCGCTTCTCCCCCCCCTCCCCTCGGCTTCTCTCGGCTTCGCTTCCCCCCCACCCCCACCCCCACCCCACCCCGGCTTACACAATTCTCCAAATTTGACCTCACTCATGTTTAATACAACTTTACCATAACCTCCCAACTCCTATACTCAGTACTTTGATTTATGAAGGCCAATATGCCAAAAGCTCTCTTTACAACTCTATCCACCTGTGACACCACTTTCAGGGAATTATGTATCTTTATTCCTCGATCCCTTTGTTCTACCTCACTCCTCAGTGCCCTTCCATTTACTGTGTATGTCATTTCTTGGTTTATCTTTCCAAAATGCAACACCTCATATTTGTCTGCATTAAATTCTATCTGCCATTTTTACAGTCCATTTTTCTAGGTGGTCCAGATCCCTCTGCAAGCTTTGAAAACCTTCTTTGCTGTCCACAATGCCTCGAATCTTAGTGTAATCTGCAAACTTGCTGATCCAATTTACTACATTATCCAGATTATTGATATTGATGACAAACAACAATGGTCCCAGCACCAATCCCTGAGTCACACCACTAGTCACAGGCCTCTCGTCTGAGAAGCAATCATCCACCACTCCTCTCTGGCTTTTCCCATCCAGTCAGAGTTGAATCCAATTCACTACTTCACCATGAATACCTAGTGTCTGAACCCTCCTGACTAACTCCCATATGGAGCCTTGTCAAAGGCCTTACTAAAATCCATGTAGGCAACATCCACAGCCTTTCCTTTGTCAAAAACATCACAGACATTCTCAAACAAGTCAATTATATGTATGACAAAAAAACAGGCAGTTGTCTGAATAAAATAGTGTGGAAGATGGGAGGAGAGGAGAGGACTGTAAGATCATCTGCCTACCTATAATACTCCCTTTATTGAAATAAACAAAACACAACATTGCTCAATCTTTTGATGTCTATCTTTCTGTGCAGGCTTAGCAAAAGAATTTTCAAGAATCACTCTGCTATCTGCTCTGGTGCTTTGTTTCCATCCCCCTGCAATGTTAGTTGAAACTCCCCAGAGCAGCACTAGCAAACTTTCCCGCAGGGATGTTAGTCCTCTTCCAGTTGAGATGCAGAAGGTTTATCTGTCTTTTTTTCTCTATTACAACATCCTTCATCTTTCCATGCTTTCATCCTCCCATTCTCTTCTTCAATAATCAATTTCATCTCCACTGAATTCCTCGTTTGGATCTAAGAATAATGTTTTTGGGATATACATAATTTTTAAAATTAAATTGTATATGTATATACACAAAATAAAGTGTTAAGAACAAGACAAATATACTGTACATGTACAGTGTAATTACAATGTATCCTAGAATAGAATTAAACATCTCAACTAATGATAAACAAATAGACAGAATTCAATATTATATCTCTTGTTTCTGCAGAGAAAAAACAAAAGAAAAAAGATTGTAACTAGTGTTAGGTCTGCTTTGTTCATGAATGAGTGAGACAAACACCAGACTGAGTCGAAATCAGGGTTCTTTGTTCTTTATTACCGGATTGTAACACTTGCAACTAACAATGTTAGTCGGAGAATGCATTCTGCCGTTATCAGCAAAATGGTGATTTTTTATACCCTTGGATATGTGCTTAGAACATCATCATATCATTACTTGTCCAATGACTAAAACTGTTGCTATCCTTTCCCTGCTAGCTTCCTGCCTCTCAATCCATCAATGTCTCTCTTATCTTGTAAGTACAAGGATGCATTCACATCTTGTTACAGCCCTGCACAGGGTAACTCCTTACACATTCCCATCTCATGATGTTTTACCTTACACTAGCTAATACTAAATCTATAGCCCCTAAATTAAAAAAAAGCTGTTGGGTTGCCTCAAAGCAACAAAAGGGTAACTAACAGTAACAGTACATTGGTACATTGGCCTTATATGTAAATAAGTAAGTTCAGGAAGAGATCATAAACTATCATATGTTATATACAGAATAATGAACCACTGTATTATTCATGAAACATTAAAATATTCCATAAAAGTGTGCCATATTTTATCAAACTTAACTTCAGTTTTCAAAACATTACATCTAAACATTGTGCTTAACTGGGAGGGAAAGAGTCCTTCCATCTCAGCAAAACAGATCTTCACCCATTAAAGTGGCAAAAGCTATCACATGGAAATCAACACCAATAATTGACTGCTTTCTATCACCACACTAAATAAAGCTTTAATGGGATGAGGTTAAAGAATAACCGAGAACAAACGGGAAAATGCATTAAAAGTGTTCTTCCAATAGTGGTTTAATGCTAAACATATGAAATAAGGAAGCAAGTCCATTATGACATGTCACATAAAGGGTTGATAGAAGGAAAAATCTTAGCTTATTTATCTTTGGATAAATGTGCTCTATGTGCTCTTGAAATTAATAAGTGAATGATGTGCACAAATGGAAGTGGAATGGACTAATTTTAAACACTTAGACCATATATTCTCATGAAGAATAGTTTGTTAAGTAACTCTCCCAAGCACTCTTTATTTTATTCATAGAAACACAACATATTTTAGAAATGAATCAATAAATGAATGTTTATTAAACCCTTTTGACAAGGATTTAACAACTTACTATCACGGGAGAACAGAAAATTGGTAACTTGGTTCCTCAGAAAACCTCTAACTTATTTTTTAAATGAATGAAATTAGGGAGATTAAATTTATGTGAAAAATGCTTAAAATGAAGTGATACCCTTTTCTCTCCACATAAAAAACACAAGATGGAGGAATTATTAATAATTGGAGTGGAAAAAGAGAATTTTTCACTGTAGTCAGTTGCTACAGCAGAGAGTGGAAGAATGACGCACACTTAATGTGTTTATAGTCAAGATTGGTTGATTGCACTCTTTTCCTGCTTATATAGGCCGAGTTTCCCGCTCCTGAGCTCGGTTTTCCCACCATTGTCGGCAGAAGTAACATCAGTGGCATTCCGGTTGCCGATTGGTCGATGTTCCTGCCGAGCGGGCAGTTGGCCAAGGAGAAAGGCCATTAACCTGCTCGGGCCTTGTGCAATCACCACATTCAACCATCATTTTGTGTCGGGCTGCTCCCCCCACCACCCCAGAACCTGCGATCCGAGTATTGTCCTTTGCCTTTGACAGCTGAGTCACTGGGCCGGGGTAGTGACCGACTGGCTCATCTCTATGTGTGCTGGCTTGAGGTGGTCGATAGTGCAAGTCTTTTCTGTACTGCCGATATCCAGAATGCATGTGGACCCGTTGTGCTGGTCATTCAGTAGGGGCCCTCATATTGTCGTTGCAGAAGCGGCAGTTGTACAAATACGTATTTACATGTCTTTAGGTCCTTGGGGATAAATATCTTTGACTGGCCATGCGGCAAGGGTTGTGCTGGGGCTAAGGGCCCTAGTCACTCCCTTAGCTTGTCCAACATTGCTGCTGGTGGTTCTTTTTGGACCTTGGCAGCAGGTAAGAACTCCCCTGGTATGACCAACGGTGTACCACATACAATTTCTGCCACTGAGGCATTGAAATCCTCTTTTGGTGCTGTGCGGATACCCAGGAGGACTCACGATAGCTCATCTATCCAATGCGGTCCCTTGAACTGAGCTATCAGAGCTGCCTTCAGGTGTCTGTGGAACCACTCCACCAACCCATTGGCTGTGGGTGATATGCTGTTGTGTGGTGGAGTTGGGTTCCCAGAAGGTTGGCCCGATTTGAATTGTACACCAAAATCAGAAGTCATATGCTCTGGCACTCAAAACCTTGCCACCTAGGTATTGATTAATGCTCTGGGTCAGGACTCGGTAGTTGTTTCTGCCAGTGGAACTGCTTCTGGGCACCTTGTGGTGCAATCAACCATTGTCAAAATGTACCTCCCCCTCCCCCACCGAAAGAATAGCAGAGGTCCTACTATGTCAATGTGGACATGACTGAACTTTCACTGTGCTGGCTTGAAGGTTTGACGAGGTGCTTTGGTGCATGTTTTCACCTTTGACAATAGACAGTAGGTGCTGGAGTAGGCCAATTGGCCCATCGAGCCAACACCACCATTTTTCAGATCATGGCTGATCATTCACTATCAGTACCCATTCCAAACCTTATCCCCATAACCCTTAACTCCCTTGCCTACAAGAGCCTTTTGAACATATCCAGTGAATCTGCCCCTACCACCCTCTGTGGCAAAGCATTTCACAGATCCACACTTCTCTGGGTAAAAAAATATTCACCTCATCTCTGTCCTAAAGGGCATTCCCTGTATTCTTAAACTATGCCCTCTAGTCCTAGTCTCTCCCAATATTGGGAACATGTAATCCGATTTCACCCTATCTAGCCCCTTGATAATTTTATATACCTCAATCATGGTTCCCCTCATCCTTCTAAACTCCATTGCATATAAGCCCAGTCTTTCTAACCTTTCAGCATATGTCAATTCTGCCATCCCATTGACTGACCTGCTTACGGAGGCCATGCCAGATGAACCTGCTAGCTACTATCTTGATGGAGATTTTGATGGCTGGGTGAACCAGGTTGTGCACCACTTTGAAAACCTGCTGTCTCCAGGATGCCGGTATGTTGGGGTGGCGCTTGGTCAGTGAACATGTTGCATTGGAGTATCAGGTTGCCTGGGCCGATGTACGCAGGAATCTGGGGTCTGTCTGTTGAGCTTTGGCCAGGGCCACATAGTCTATCCTCTGGGACAGAGTCTAGATGGCCTGAATCGCCGGTCGTGACAGTGCGTCAACCACTATGTTGGTTTTACCGACGATGTATTCAATGTCCATGGTAATCACGGATAAGTAGGACTGGTGTCTTTGTTGCCTGTCTGACCATGGATTCAATACTTTTTTGAAGGCAAAGGTCAGCAGTTTGTGGTCTGTTAAGACCTTGAATTACTCCCTGGTGTCAGACCACCAGGTATAGTGCCAAGAATTCACGATCGAATGTACTGTATTTGAGTTCAGGTGGCCGGAGGTGTCTGCTAAAAAACACCAGGGGCTGCCAATGTCCTTCAATCAACTGTTCAAGCATACCGCCGATTGCTGCGTTGAAGGTGTCTACTGCAAGGGCAGTCGGGGCATCTGTCCTAGGGTGCACCAGAAGTGTAGCATTGGTAAGTGCGTCTTTTGGTTTTTGGAATACCTCTGTTGCTTCCTTGTCCCAGGTGACATCTTTTCATTTCCCTGCCATGAGTGTGAATAGGGGGAACACGATTGCGAGTTGCTGCCAGTGTGGTAGAAATTGATCATACTAGCGAATTCCTGGAGGCCCTTCACCATGTGGAGTTTGGCGAAACACCTGATGACCTCTACTTTTTCAGACAGATATGTCACCCCGTGACTGTTGATTCGGTGACGCAGGAAGTCGATTGTCTCTAGCCTGAACTGACATTTGGTCATGTTGATTGTAAGGCCAAAGTCACTCAGTAGAATGAACAGATGTCTTAGGTGGGCCGCATGCTCTTTGCGATTGTGGCTGGCTATCAGGGTATCGTCCAGGTAAATGAACGCAAACCTGAGGTCCCAGCTTGCTGAGTCTCTGAAAGGTCTGATCTGCATTCTTGAGCCCAAAGAGCATGCTTAGGAATTTGAACAGACTAAAGGGGGTGATGATCGCAGTTTTAGGGATGTCATCGGGTTGGACCAATACTTGATGATAGCCCCGGATGAGGTCGACCTTGGAAAATATTTGCGCCCCTTGTAGATTATCAGTGAAATCCTGTATATGTGGTGCAGGATATCTGTCCGGTGTGGTGGCTTCCAGGAGGCGGCAGTAGTTTCTGCATGGCCTCCACCCTCCTTTTGTCTTTGGTTCCATGTATAGGAGGGAGTCCCAGAGACTATTGGACCACCGCACTATTCCCAGTTCCTCCATCTTTTTAAATTCCTCTTTCGTGAGGTTGATTTTCTCAAGAGAAAGGCATCATGTCTGAATGTGGTGCCACACCCCATGCTTGAGTTTGGCCAAGGTAAATTGGGGTTTGGCCAGGATGTGTGTGAACTCATTTTTGGACGCTATGACAGAGTCGAGATGGGGGGTGGGTGGTAGTCTAGTTTCACTTAGGGAAAAAGTCCTGGCATGCACGAAACGCCACTCTTTCAGATCCACTAACAGACAGTGGACTTGGAGAAAGTCTGCCCCCAGGAGCGGTTGTGCCATCACCCCCAGTATAAAAGTCCAAATGGAGTGGGATGGTGTGGGAGCCGAAGGTCCTTATGCTGCTACTGTTCACTACCCTCAGGGCCGGGCCTGGTTTCCTGTTCTGGGGGAGTAGGCTGAGGGGGGAAGGATGCTAACCTTGGTACCCGTGTCGACCAGAAACCGCCATCCCAAGATGAAGTCCCAGATGTGGAGGAGACTGTCTCATTGGCCAACCACCATAGACACTAGTGACGGTTGGCCATGGCGTTTCCCTGAAAAGTGCAGGGGGGTCAGCATTGGTGGGCCTCCATACCCCATCTCTGATGGTAGAGCAGTACTGATTGGTAAGGGAGTCCACTTGCCTCTCTGTCAGTTGTTGCAGCCTTGGCGTTCTCTGTGAGCATGGCCTAGTGACCTGTTCCACCATGGAGCTGCCATCCCTCTTCGGTCTCTGGAGCAAATCCGCCCAAGCGGTGATTTTCCTGGTATCGCTGAAGTCCTCAATGGCAAGCAACAGTTGGATATCCTTGGTCAACTGTTCCAGGAAAACCTGCTCAAAAAGCAAACAAGGCTTGTGGCCCTCGGCCAAGGCCAGTCTGTTGCTCATGCGGACAGATGGGGACCTGTCCCCGAGGCCTTCCATGTGCAGCAGTCAGGCAGCACACATGCTGTGATAGCCCAAAGGTTTGAGTTAAAAGGTCTTTGAGGGCCTCATATTTGCCCTGTTCTGGAGGCTGCTGTAGGAAATTGATGATTCATGCTGCTGTGTCCTGGTCAAGTGAACTTACCACACAGCATTACTTTGTGGCATCAGCCTAGATCTGTCGGAGCTGGAACTGGGCTTAAGCCTGCTCAAACCACAACAGTGGCTGCGCTGTCTAGAATGTCAGCATTTTCAAGGATGACTAGTCGGTCATCTTTGAGTGCAAATTCCATTTGGACCAGTCAGAGTCACCAATGTAGCGAGTTGCTACAGCAGAAAGTGGAAGAATGATACACATTCGATGAGGTTATAGTCAAGACTGGTTTATTCCACTCTCTGTCTCTGCTTATATAGGCCTAGTTTCCCACTGCTGGGCCCAGTTTTCCCACCATTGTTGGCAGAAGTGACGTCAGTGGCATTCCGGTCACTGATTGGATGATGTTCCCGCCATGTGGGCAATCGGCCAAGGAGAAAGGCCATAAACCTGCGTGGGCCTTGTGCAATTGCTGCATTTGGCCAATTTGTGTGTCGGGCCATCTCCCGGGTAGCGAGCTGTGACATCAGTTCAAAACAGCGCTTGAATTGAAATCAAATTCATAATTAATTTTTGACTACCGAACTGCCTTATAATTTATTCGCCTTTACAAAAGAAAATGGAAGGGAAGCACCAAGTAGTGTGGCCACAGCAAATTTGTGAAAACCTTTCAGATCCATGGATGTCCATTCAGGGCAGTCCGATTTATCTATGTAATGAATCCAGAAAATAATATATTTAATATTAATAGTGTAAGAATATTAATATTTGTGGAGAACTTATATAATTTAGAGTAGGTCACATACATTCAGACATTTTAAAAAAGATCTTACTTGAAGGACTAAAGAATTCACATTGCAGGATCTCTGGAGAATTGTAAGCACCTTTCACAAGTAGGTGTTAATTGAACTGACATGGACATCATAAAATGCTTGACCATTGTCTTGCTGGAGTCATGTCTATCAGTACCCTTTCTGCAAAGTGCTCACAGAAAGGTCACTCCTGGATTTTGTTTATCTAACAACTGGGAGTAGAAGAAAGAACTCCTGTTGTTTTTCTCAGGAAGGTGGGGGTTTTGCAAGACATGAGTCACATGCTCTCTTTGGAGTTTCAGTTGGAAGAGAGAGAGAATTGAGTTAACAGCTCAGTCAGTCAGTAAGTGTGTGGGACACTGACAAGTAATTGAAAAGTGCAATCCAGGGAAAACTGTTTGAAACTGATGAAAGCAAGTTCCAGAGCAGTAGATAGCTGGAAGTGCTATCTGTCTGATGTATCTTTTGAAATAGAGGAAGGAATGGAACTCTGTGGTAGCTTGAAGAAAGAGGTTACCATCTAGAAGACCCTGATGGGGCAAGTTTCATCACTGAGACCCTGAGGTGACTCGTGGTGGTACCTCAGTTGTGGAAATCCTGGAGCAACAAATATCTCTCTCTGCAAACCCGACAAGAACCTCCCTGAGCGGTAAACATTTACCTTTCAAGCACCAAGCCTGGTGAACTTTATACATGTTAAATTCTGTGCACAGTATGTGTAATGCGCGTCAAAAGAACCAAAGACTTGTTGATCCAAACCAAGGCTTTTATTAACTAAAAGACTGGAGCATATCACAAGTAGTTGACCTGGTCTGGCAAGGAGCAATCCTTTAAGACCTGCCAGTGGGTGTGGCCAATCACAGTCATCCTACACTACCATCTGTACATATGTACAAATATACACATTGGTGATAGAATCTGTGCTCTCACAGTCAGGTGATTGTCTGCAACCAGAGAACATGGAAGAAGGAGAAGTGCGATTGAGCTGTGAACCAAAGAACTTTTCTTGAATTTACACACACATTGCATACACATGCGCTTAGAATTAGAAGGGGGTTAATTTGGGTTAGTTAAGTATAGAGTTAAGTTAATGTTTAGCCTACTTAAAGGATAAATTGGGAAACAGACTAAGATTACCAGAAGGAAGCAGCTTTGAATATGTGATTACAGATGCAATGAAAATTAAAAGATTTATAGTGAACATGTACATCAAGCTGCAAGAGAAAGAAAATTATGAAATAAGCTATAAACCCAAACAAAAGTGGGAAAAAGATTTAAACATAAAGATAAAAAATGAAACATGGGAAAAATTATGTTCTGGAACTATGAAGAATATAATAAACACAAGGTTACTCATGATACAGCATAATTGGATACACCGTTTATATATCATGCCGCAAAAGTTTTTAAAAAATGGAATCCAACATTATCAGACAGATGTTTTCGCTGTAAGAAGGAAATGGGAACAACTGTACATGTAATTTTGGCATGTGAGAAAGTGAAAAAGTTTTAGGAAGATCTAAATCAGGTATTAAATAAAATCACAAAAAACAACATACCAAAAAATCCAGAGATCTTTCTTCTAAGTTATATAAGAACTAAAGAATTAGGCCTCAAACTGGATGAATTGCAAAAAAGATTTATTATGATAGCCTTAGCAGTAGCAAAAAAATGTATAATGTCAACTTGGAAATCAGAAGAGAGCCTGAGAGTACAGCAATGGTACATGGAAATGAATAAATGTATTCCAATGGAAAAAATAACATATAATTTAAAAAATAAAGTCACATTATTTGAACAAATTTGATAACCATACATGGAATATAACAGAGAAGGCTCGCCTCGGACCTCCACCCCCTAAAATGATAAAAGACAAAATGACTTGATCCAGTGTGTAAAATTAGATGACACGTTTTTCTTGTTTATTTTTCATTGTGTGATGACATTGTTTAATGGGTTTATTGTATTGTATATGTTGAACATTTATTGGTTTTGGAGGGGGTGGGAAGGGGGGAGGGAAGGTAGGGGGGAAAAAAGGGGAAAAATGCCACTGTGTATATTTAAGAGGGAAATGTTTGTATGTATTTTGGTTGATATGGTTCACAGTGTAAAAATAAAAAAAATTATGAAAAAAAGTTAATGTTTTATCCTATTTTCATGTTTGAAGTTGATTAAAAATAACTTTTGTTTTGAAAGCCACTTGTCTTTGTGAATGTCTATTGCTGCTGGGTTTTGGGGTCCTTTGGGCTTGTAACAATAGCCCAATAATAATGTCTCAGGTTAGGCAAAGAAAATCCCCCATCTATTTAAAAAAAACTTTATTTATAATCAATAATAGATAATACTTGCAAAATTCAATGTAATACATATTTTATCCCACAATACCCCTGTTCCCCATCCCTATCTCTCCCACCCCACCTCCTACTAATCTACCCCAAAAAAAGAAATAGAAGAAAAAAGAAAGATGGAGGAGAATAATTTAAAAAATACATTTAAATGTGTTGTGGTTGAGGACCACACCACCCATGTATGGGAAAATATTTTAACAGTTAGAACTCATCCCATCCATATACAGGCTCCAAACTTTAACAAAAAAAGAATAGTTATTTTGTAAATTATATGTTATCTTCTCTAAAGGAATACATGATCTCATCTCTGCAAGCCATCATTGAACAGTCAATTGAACATCATTCTTCCAAGCAATTGCTAAACATTTCCTAGCTACTGCTAAAGCCAATCTCAGAAAGGCAATTTGAGGTTTATCTAATTTCAACTCTAAACACAATGATTTAATATTACCCAATAAAAATATCATAGGATCTAATATAATTTTAAATTTAAACATAATTCCAAAACTTCTTTAATTTTATTCCAAAAAGGTTTAACTGTCTCACATAACCAAACCAAATGTAAGAAGGTTCCTACTTCCTTATGACATCTAAAACATAAATCGGAAGTAATATATTTAAACTTCTTTAATTTTTCAGGATTTAAGTATAATTGATGAATAAAATTATAATGAACTAATCTATACCGCACATTCACAATCTTAGTCATACTATCTTCACATATCGACATCCAGTCTTCCAAGGGGATATTATCCCCAAGTCTTTCTCCCATTTCACTCTAGTCTTATCTACATATGGCTTAGGAAATTTAGCCTGCAATAAATTATACATAATCGATATAAAACCCTTCCTAGTATCATCAATAATTAAACTCTCAAATTTAGATCTTCTCGGAAGACACAATTTTCCAACAATAAAGCTTTAACTTGATAATAAGTGAAAAAAGTGCTCAAAGGTACATCATATTTCTCTCTCATTCATTGAAAAGAAATAAAACGTCCTACCTCCTAACAGCCTTCCACCAATTTCACTCCTTTATTTTCCCATAACTTCAATAATTGATTATTAAGCATAAATGGTAAAAGTTTATTTTGAAATAAAGACGTCTAAGCTGAAACTTTACCTTCCGTTCCAAACTGTTCATTTTTATTTGTCCATAACTCAAGCAAGTGCTTTAACACTGGTAAATTATAACTATGTAATAAGTGAGGATTCCATTGGTAAATACATTGATTCATCCTCTTTTCACCAATCTGAGCTAATTCAATAGTGGCTAAAACCAAAGGAGTATCCACTTGGAACATTCTACTTATGAATTTTAATTGAGCCGACACATAACAATACTGACAATTAGGTAATTGTAGACCACCCAATGCATATTTCCATGTTAATGTATGTAATGAAACTCTCACCATTTTATCTTTCCACAAAAACTTTCTTATCAAAGAATTAATATTCTTAAAAAAATTTTAAGTTTCCTTACATGGAAGAGATTGAAACAAATATTGAATTTGAGGAAAGATATTCATCTTAATACAGTTCACCCTTCCTATTAACGTTATAGGTAAATCCTTCCATCTATTCAAATCATCTTTAATTCTAGCCAATAATGGTAAGTAATCCAATGCAAATAAATTATCATAATTATTGACAATAATAAGATCCAAATATTTAATATGAATCTGTCTACATGACAAATAATCCATCTCTGCCAAAGGCATAATTTCACTCTTCTCCCAATTAACCTTGTTACCCCATACTGTTGCAAACAATCATGTCTTCAAAGACTGTAAAGGATTGGTTAAATATATAAACACATCATCAACAAACAAATTTATTTTATATTTATTAGAATTCACTTTAATCCCAGTTATTGCATTATCTTGTCTAATCATCTGCGCCAAATATTCAATGACCAATGCAAATTACCATCGGTAGGTCAGGCTGCTGCTGTGAAGTATCGATCAAATAAATTAACTTTACTATATTATCTGCTGAATAATGGTTCTTAATAAATCCTGCCTGATCAACATGGATTATATTGGGTAAATATTTTGCTAGTTTACTGGCCAAAACCTTAGCTACTATCTACATTTAACAAAGAAATAAGTCTATATGATACCACATTCAAGGGATCTCGATCCTTCTTAGAAATCACAGTAGTAACTGCTTTAGAAAAAGAATCTGGTAAGGAACCAACTTTAGCCACCTGATACAGAACATCCATCAACAAAGGAACTAAGGAATCTTTAAATTCCTTATAAAATTCAGAAATAAATCCATCTTCACCAGAGGATTTATTGCTTGGCATATTTCAAAGGGCCTCCGATAATTGACTAACAGAAATACCTTCATCCAAGTCCTTTACATCCCCATCACTTAAAGTAGGTAAAGTTAAACCAGCTAAAAAGTCATCAATGGCTACCTCATCCTGTCCTACTTCAGATGTGTACAACTTTTCATAGAACCTCTGAAAATCATCATTGATTTCCTGAGGTTTATTTCGATTGATGTCTAATAGCATTTGTTGTCCTAGATACTTCTTCTGTTTTCAACTGCCTTGCTAAAATGTGTGCGCTCGCTCCTCTAATTTATAGTACCTTTGTTTAGTCCTCTGGATGAGCTTTTGAAATTTATAAGTCTGTAATTAATTAAACTGCAATTTTAAGTTCACCAATCGAATTTTCTTTCCTCCCTTGAAACACGCTGTAAATCTTTCTCCAAAACTTCAATCTCCATCTCCAATTTGTCAACCTCAGCCAATCTTCGCTTCTTAACTTTAGCTGTATAACTAATAATTTGTCCCCATAAATAAGCTTTCAAAGCATCCCGTAAGATAATTTTAGAATCAACTGAGCCCACATTTATCTTCAAAAAGCTTCTGTATGAACTTACAAAATTCCGGATCTTTAAGTAAAAAGAATTGAAAAGTTACCTATATACATTCTCCATCTTTTCCGATGCACAAGTAATTAATAACAAAGAATGATCTGACAAATTCCTTGATTTATATACAGCTTCCATAATTCAACCTTGCAAATGCGCAAAACAAATCTATTCTTGAAAAAGAGTCATGCCAAAATGAATAAAATGAAAAATCTTTTTCTGTAGGATTTAATTTTCTCCATATATCTACTAAATTCAACTCCTTCATTAAACCATCCACTGTTTAGCCATCTTAGTCCTAGTTATCGTTTTAGGAGATTTATCCAATAATGGATCTAATCAACAATTAAAAGCCCCCATCTATTTTTGATTTTTGTAAATGAGATTTATTCAACCTTGAACTCTTGTTGTTTCAAACATATGAAGAGATAATAGATTGAACCAAGTGAAAAAAAATTATTTGGTATAAAAATGGGAATTGCCTGGAATAAATATAAAAATTTAGGCAAAACATTCATTTTAATGACATTAATTCTACCAACAAGTGATATAGAAAGGAGGACTGAAAGAAACAGAGGACTGAAGTTTTATTTGAAAAGATATTTCAATATATTAGAAATTTTTACCCCTAAGTAGGTGAAAGATCCCCTCCCTATTTTAAATGAAATATTATCATAGATAGGAACAGAACCATTCAAGAGGGAAAAAAAAAGTTCAGTTTTGTGCAAATTAAGCTTGTAACCTGAAAGAGTACTAAAGTTTGACAATAAATTTTACATAGCAGGTATGGAGCATTCTGGATGTGTGATGTATAATAACAAATAATTAGCATAAAGTGAAACTTTATGATTTATGTCCCCCTTTGAATGACTGAAATATTTACTGAGTCCTGAAATGCAATAGCCAATGGTTCATATCCAGGACAAATAATAAAGATCTAAATGGGCAACTTTGCCTTGTGCCATGAAACAATCTAAAAGGATCAGATTTTTCATTATTAGTAGATACTGAAGCCTGGAAGGAGCGGTAGATCAATTTGATTCATGATATGAATTCTGGAACAAATTTAAATCTTTTCAAAATTTCAAATAAATATGGCCACTCAACCTTGGATTATTACTTATGTAAATTATTTACATAATTTTCATAAATGCAAAGAGAGTCCATTTGATCCCATCTTAGAGATGTGGCTTTTTTTTTTTAAACCTCTTACATTTATAAATTATAATTGGAGGAATAACTGCAGAGATTGGAGTTGTTATACCTCCTACCCTTCTCACTTAAAAGAAGCTCTTGTAAGCAAGATGCCAGTTGAGGGAAGATCACAGGTGAAGCTGGAAATCTAGAAAAGGTTAAAAAAAATTGTTCCAATCCAAACTAAATCAAATCTTGTGAATGAAATACACAATTTCTTTGTAAGATTGAGGATGCAATCTTTCTTTGATATTGGTCTAAGTTAAACTAATTTACAGTTATAAACTTTAGATCAGAAGACTGAACTGCAAACAGGAAAAAAAATTAAGATGGATGGCATTATTAATAATGAACTAGGTTTTTAAGATCTTAATTTCAAAACAGAATTGCCATAAAACCTACTTTTGAAAGATTGGTGAATGAGCTCCATCAAAAAGTTACCAAGTTACACCTCAGCCAGGAGTGGAATCGATTTGCAATTAAATGCTTGCAGAAATCTGAGCAATAAATATTCTGGGTTTTCTTTCAGCATATTGCCAGACTGAAAATATGTTGCAGGCAGAAAAAGACTCTGAGGGACCAGTTCCAGATACAACTGCAAAATAATTCACAGAACTGACAAATTCTCATACAGCTGCAGCATTTGTAAATGAGCCCATTAAATCCATCAGGCGATGTGCATAATATAATGCTCAATTATCTTCAATGAGCTTGCAAACACAATAAAAGTACTGCATGCAGTTGCAGACTTTATCAAGACACAAATGAGCTTGTGTGCAAGTTAGGAAGCAAGCTGCCTCCTCATGTTTAATATTTTATGAACTGAATGAGTTTCCTTTCTTGTAGCATCTTGCATCAGCATTTATATCAGCTTGCTTCAAATCTGTTTTGTAGCTTAAGTCAGCTTCAAGGTCAAGGGATTAGTTTTTATTTTCAAATCAGACAGTAAATTCAATCTTGTTTCAGACTGAATAATCTGAACGCAACTGCAACTTCAGCCACACCAAAATAGCGTTGTTCAAAATAAAGATGGAACTCACTGTTTTCAATTCACAACACAAAAATACCTGAAGGATCTTCAATGAAAATAAATCAGATAATATAAAAATTCAGTTCAGATTTAATGTTTAGTTATGCAAAAATAAAATATTTCAGATATTTAAAGGAATAGTCTCAGATAAAGAAGCCAACGCAGTCACCATAAACTACCTCAGAACCACCATAAAATCTATCTGGCCAACTGACATCATTTTATTTTATGTTCTTGCACTAACAACAACTATAATTTTTTTATTGTCTATCATTTGATATTTACTGTATCTTTTTCTGCCTTGAATTTGTGGTAATCTGAGGTAAATTTTACTATTGTAGATGTTATATTTTATGTATCTGTTTAACAGCACCAAGTAAAAATTGATGCACCTGTATATTGTACTATATATACCACAATAAACTCTCATTGAACACAAAATACATTGAACATTAAACATGAGGTTGGAAGAGGTGCAGGTGAACCTCTACCTCACTTGGATGGTGTTGCAGTGAAGAAACAGATGTTACACTTCCTTTGGTTGCATAGGGAAAATTTCAGGGCAGGAAGAGGTGAGTTTAAAGAGTGGATCAGATAATACTAAAGAGAGTAATCCCTGCATAAAGCAAAAAGAGGGAAATGGGAATATATGACTAGTAGTGGGATAGCATTGGAGCTAGTGGAAATGGCAGAGGATGATGAAAGGCCATGAACTTAAAAACTACATGGGCATATTGGTGGAGAATTTGCAGACATTTTCAACCTCTCACAGCTATGGTCTGAGGTTCCCAGCTGCTTCAAAATGACATGTATTACACTGATGCCCAAGAAAAGCAAGATATTAACCAGTGGCGCTTACATCTACTGTGATGATGTGCTTTGAGAGATTAGTTATGGAACTAATCAACTCCTGTCTCAGGAAATACCTTCCATTTACCTATCCTCATAACAGGTCAACAGTGTATACTATCTCACTGGCACGCCACTCTGTGGTAGATCACATTGACCGCAACAACATCTACATCGGACAGTTGTTCATTGACTGTAGCTCACCACTTCACACCATCCCTTCAGCAAAACTAATAATCCCACTCAGAGATGTGAGATTATGTTCATCCCTTTGCCACTGGATCCTTTATTTCCTCATTAGCAACGCCAATCAAGGTCGATTGGCATAATCAACTACTCCTTGCTGACTGTCAATACAGGAGAACCTTATCTGTTCCCTCCACTTCACAATTGTGTTATCAGGTTTGGCTCCAATACAGTCTATAAGTTTGTGAATGACACCACCATTGTTGGCTGGATAATGGGAAATTATGTCAGAATATAGGGTGGAGCACAAGAATTTGGTTGTAGGGTGCCAGAACAACAACCTTGCTCTCAACATCAGCAAGACCAAGGAGATTATTGTGGGCTTTCAGGAAAGTTTGAGGGATCACTCACCTATCTTCACTGACAGGATGGCAGTGAAGAGGATTAGTATCTTCAAGTTGCTAGGAGTCCACACATCAGAGGAATTTTTATTAAGTCAGCACATTGAGGCATCCATGAAGAAACCATGCTAATGCCTTTACTTTGTAGGAAGCCTGAGGAAATTTTGAATGTTGTCAAATATTTCTTATCATATCTCTACTGGTTAATGTGGAATGTATACTGATTGGTTGCACCAGGCCTGGTTTGAAAACCAACTGCACAGGAATGCAGAAGGCTGCAGAAAGTGACAAACCTGGCCAAATCCATCATGGGCATTTATTCAGCCTGTGAGACACTGGCTTAAGAAGGCAGCCAACACCCAAAAGGACCACCATCACCCTGATCACAACCTCTTCTTGTTGATACTTTCAGGCAGAAGATGTAGAAGTCCAGCACATCCAGGTTCAAGAACAATTTTTATCGAACATTTATCAGGTTGTTGAACCTCCTACTATCCCTAACCATAAACCAACCTGTCTACATTACTAGCATGTCAATTTTTGTTTTGTACTAACTGCCACTGTCAATATTTATGTTTCTGTTCTCATTTTTTGTCTTGCATTTGTGGTCATTTACATTTTTGCTATTGTACTGTAATATCAGTGCATATGCACATTGCATCGTGGAGATGTTAATAAAAATAAAACACCAATCACATTGAACATTGAATGTGGAGGCTGGTGGGATGAAAGGTAAGGATCGAAGAAATTCTATTGTTGTTCTTGCTGGAAAGAAAGGTGGTCAGATAAAAATAGAGGAAATATATTTGAGGTCTATTCTATTTAGTGCCTGAGATGGAGCCTCAATCACAATAATAAAACCAGGTGCCGACTACCAATATTCTCTCTGCAACTGCTATGTCAAGCTTTTGGCTTCCATATCCTTTTAATGGTACTTCCTACTCACACAGCAACCTGTCCGGGCTCATCCTTTTGCAATACCACAGAGAAATCAAACATGAACTGCATTTTTTTCCAATTTTAGAGAACAACCACTCATCCTGTCACACACATACGTGTCCACCTAGTTTACTTATTTCTTCATTCAACTGTCCCATCTCTTCCCTCCACCTAGTATTTCTCAGCCCATCAACTCATCTGGATCCACCCCTTCACCCGATCTGGTTTACCTCTCAGTTACCAGCTTCTAATCCAACTCATTTCCCACCATGTGCTTTCTCATATCATCCATTCCCATCCCCCTTATGTTCTGACAATCTTTCTAATTTTCTTTCAATTCTGATTCAGGGTCTTGAACCACAATGGTGATTTACACTTTTTACTTTCTCAGATGCTGTTTGACCCATATATGCCGATACAAAATGGATCGGCAATGATATAACCTACTTAGGCAGTTCATTCTTGGGGAATTTTGCCACCCCGTACCGGTTCGTGAGTATTCACACTGGCAGGGAACTGGTAAATTGGTGGTTAATTACTGGGTTCAAATGCCAGTGTGAAAGGGGCTCATCTCACCCTTCCCCACCTCAAACCCATAACCCTCTATTTTAATCAATTCATGTCCCTATAGTACCAACCTCCACCAGCCCCCTGGTAATGCATTCCAGGCACCAGTACCCAATGCGTAAAGCAATCTGACTTTATTGTAGATTCTTTGCTCTTCCTGATTGCTCTCCAATGATGGTTGCAGAAGTTGAGAATTGTGATCTGAAGGTCATCTTGTCCATATTCAGAGAATACACAGTTGTCTCCTGTGAAGCATTAAAACATGCATATTGTTACTTTATGCAAAACATTTGACTATCACTGAACTAATACATTTCAACACCAGCTATGCTAAGCTATTAAATTTAATAGATTCTGATGTTTCATTACTGGTAGCTAATTAAGCCTTATTATATTGGAAACATTATCTCATTTCATTATCTCTAGTTACCCCTTTCAATTCCAAATTGGGGACTTCACAATTCATTGAGCACTCTTCAAAACACACAATTAGAAATTATGATAGAATACAGAAAATATGGGAATTATAGCTGATCCACACACCACTTGGAAGAGAAAGGTTAACAATCTGGGTGTTATTCTTCAATATATCCTGTTATTTCAAGCTGTAATACTTTCAGGCTTCAATCTCAGTTCATATATTTATTCTCTTGTGAAAATTCTGACCAATCAGTTCGACATTTTTACTGAATAGCTGAGGAGAATATAACAGTCAAAGGCAACCATGAAATGGCCAGCCTGAGAAGACACCAAACTCTTGTCATCTTTGTATGATAATGGAGAATTAGTTTAGGATGAGTGATTCTGTTCCTATACGTCTGGACAGCAGAGCTAGTGGAGCAAATACAAACCCAGAACTGGTAAGTACATTCACTCTTCAAGTCAAGTCAAGTCACCTGTAGCACGCAATGTAGTGCATGTTACAGCAGGGCACAGAAGTAAGACACACACATGTGGTAAGTACTGTCATTACTGCTTTATTGAGTGATTTGGCCTGCCTTATATAGGCTCGCTGGGCATAGTTGTCACGCCGCCTCCAGTGGAAATGATGTCACGGGCTTACCGGCCACTGAGGGGTCGGCATTCCCGCCGGTGCTCATCATTTCCCACCGCGTGGCCTGCAGCCTGGGTAGAAAGGCTATTTAGTTGGTGTGGTCCTTGCAGAATTGCTGTGGGTAGCAGGCCACTATACACTTTTATTTGGCGTTCATACCATGTGTTGCACGGTGAAGATGAGATAGCGTTTCTCCAGGACCACGTAGCAGATTTACATAAATAGAAGTTAAAATATTAAGAAATATACAATAACATTCCACGGTACAACTATCCACATATGTTCTGGGAATTCAGGAGTCCTGATGGCTTGGAGAAAAAAAATTGTTGCCCAATCTGGATGTTAGGGCCCGAGTGCCTCGCTACCTCCTACCAGATGGCAGAGGATAAAAAGTTTAGATGAGGGGCATGTGAAATCCTTCACAATGTTTATTGCTTTCTGCATGCATTGTGTATTATAGATGTCCTTCATGGTAGGAAGAGAGACCCAAATGATCTTTTCCGCCAACTTCAGGGTCTTACGGTCTAAATTGGTGCAGCTTCCAATCCAGGCAGTGATGCAATTGCTCAGAATGTTCTCAAAACATCTCTGTGGACTGTTTCTGGCATTAAACCTATCCTCCATGAGTTAAAAAATATTTCAATTAAAATATTTAAATCTCAAATTTAGATGTACAGCACAGTAATGGCCCTTCTGGCCCACAAGCCTGTGTCTCTCAAATACCCCAATTAACTTACAACTTCCATATATTTTGAAGGATAAGAGGAAACCAAAGCACCTGAAGTTAATGGGCACGGGCACAGGCACAGGAGAATGTACAAACCCCTTACAGGCAACACAGGATTTGAACTCTGGCCACCGACGCGAACTTTTCCGCATATCTTTCTTTTTTTTTAAGTTGGGCCTCCAGACTTCAGATGTTTTGTTGTGTTCTTGCCTGTTATTCTTCTTCTTTCTATGTTTCACTTTCATTCGTCTGCAGATGACTTGGATCAGAAGATGTTGGGGTATATGGTTATTTCTACTGCAAGCCAAGTACTTTCAGGAGAAAGTAGTACTAATGGATTCAACATGTGGGAGTATATTTGTTCTTGCCCGACTGATATCCACCTCTAATCTGACCACAACGATTGCTGGCATGTGAGATCAGATTGGAAACTTTGCAGAATTCCTTCAAGTTTGCAAAGCCATTATGACTTGACTTTTTGTGAGTCCCTACTTGACTGTAATGACCTTCTTATCAAAATTTTCTAAATATTTTTCCACCTCTATTGAAATCTGTTTCACTGCCGGTCTACTCCTTTCCCATGTTCCAAAGCTGGTCTTCTGAATCTAATGATGAACTCAAGACAGACACTCTTTTGCCTTCCCACAGATGGCTGGCTGATGAGTTGACGAGTGATTCAACTCTGTGCTTCAGCACCAAAAGCAACTTTTCTCAGTCCCACTTGGCCCTTTCCTCATATGTACATTTCATTGGAGGATTCTGGAAGTAACTTAAGGCCATGAGGAGTTCATCAATCTGGACTAAGTGGATGTGGTTGAAATACTAGCAGAAATGCTGGTATTGCTCCTTACATGGAAGATATTACAAAATTAATCTCTTTTATTTAGCCTGGCAGCAGTGAGGAAGAAATTAATAGACGGATACCAATTAAGCTTAAATGCATGAAACAGCTAAACCGATTTATTGGCATTTCCCTGCCATAAAGACGATAAAGATCTTTCTCCACTTTTTCTGTGTTTCACCTCCGTACTCTGGTTCTGAGAAATGAGTTTCCAGGAAGGAAACTGAAAGTATTTGCACAGTGAGGAATACTCGATTGAGTCAATTGCCAATATTGAATTTAGGCATCGGTATCTCATGGGGATCACCGCAGCATTGCTAGTGGACAATTGACTGATGACTATGTTGTATAATCCCCAAAGTTCCTATTTTTAATTTCATATTAAATATGATGTCATGCAAATGGGACTTTCAGTGACAATCAATACCACCCGCAAAAATGTTTGGATACAGAATATACGGTACAGAGTTACGCATTTTGTGGTTGGAAGGTGTCAATTTCAATTCTCTAAATTAATGAAAAATATTTTCTATAAAAAAATAAATGCTTTAGTTTTCAATATAAATCTGAGTCAGTTTCATAAGAGCATAATGGGTAAATGCGGAATCTTTCGAAAATGCCAGCGTAGTACAGAAAGATGCACAAAGACTGAGGGGAACGATAGGCTTTATTACACTAGAGAATGCTGGCCCGGGTTAAGGCGAGGGAAATGAGGAAAGGAAGAGGGGACTCGACCTTTATGGCCTGGGTCACATGGGAGGAGTGCAGGAAGGAGTCTAGGAAAGGATGTCATCAGGAGGGCATGCTACCATAACATTACATTCACCCCCTCTCTTAAGATAGAAACTGCAGGTAACAAACATAAGAGCCTGAAGATGAACACCTAGCTGCACAGAAACAGTTTCTTCCCCTCTGTCTTCAGGTTTCTGAATGGACAATGAACCACAGACTCTACCTCACTTTATCTTCTTTTGCGCTGAATTATTTATTTTTTTAAATGTATTTTAAAGCAATATTTGCACTGTAATGTTGCCGCAAATCATTGAATTTCATGACAATTAATTAAATAATAGCACACATCTGCAGCAAATTGCAGGCATATTAGTCAAGTGCCACTTTTAATAATTTGGGAAACATCTTCCACAAGCTAGGTCTGGCTGTTCATCCCTTCCAGACAGCCAGCTCTGGCCAGCTGTCTTATTCCTGTTGATAGATTTTGTAGTTCATCTCCCAGAGTATATGCTGTATACTTACTACCTCCTGTGAAATGCAAAAGTCTGCAGACTTTAATTGTAGTCACCTCGAAGAAGAGGTCAGACCTGAAATGTTGATTATATTGTGATGTATATTTTTGGGAGATAAATTGGTAAAATTAGATTAGGTTACATACATACACACACTTTAAAACAGATCTTATTTGAAATACTGAAGAATTTGTATTCAGTGACTTTACAGAAACTGTGGAGAATGGTATGCACATTTCACAAGTAGGTGCTAATTGAAATGATGTCATAAAATGAATAGACCATTGTCTTGGAAGAACAACCGGAGTCAGCTTGGCTGTGTTGGACACTTCTGACCTCTCTGCAAAATGCTCACTCAAAGATCATTGAGAGGTTTGTTTATCTAAAACAACAGATGGGAGCAGAAGACTAATTCTTATTGTTTCCTGGAGAAGAAGGGATTTTTGCAAGTGAGAGAGAGAGAGAGAGAGAAAGAGAGAGAGAGAGAGAGAGAGAGAGAGAGAGAAGGATATGTGGCTGGCAGTTTGGATGTCTGAGATGGAGAAAGAGAGGGACTGAACAGTATCAGCCAGGAGAAGCTTGTTGGAACTGAAACAGAAGCTCCAGAGTGGCGGATGGCTGGATGTGCTATCTGTCTGATGTTTCTCTTGGAATAAGTGGAACAGAAAGGAACTCTGTGATAGCCTGAAAAAAAGAGGTTATCATCTAGAGAACCCTGATGGGGTAAGTTTCATCAGCAAGACCTTGAGGTGACTAATGGTGGTACCTCAGTTGTGGAAATCCTGGAACAACAAATCTCTCTCTGCAAACCCTACGAGAACCTTCTTGAGCGGTAATCATTTACCTTTCGAGCACTAAAGCCTGGTGAACTTTATACATGTTCAATTCTGTGCACAGTATAAGAATTGCCTGCAACGAGTGAACTTGGAAGAATGAGAAGTGAGATTGAACTGTGAATCAAAGAACTTTTCTTAAATTTACACACACATTACATACACGTGTGCTTGGAATTAGAGGGGGGTTAAGTTGGGTTAGTTAAGTTCATGGAGATAAGTTAAAGTTTGATTCTGTTTTCATTTCTAAAGATAATTAAAAACAACTTTTGTTTAATTAACTACTTGTCTTGGTGAGTGCCTATTGCTGCTGGGTTTTGGGGTCCTTTGGGTTCATAACAATATATCTTTACTTCCTCTGTACACTGGGAGATCTGCTGAGTTCCTCCAGCTCTTCTGTGTATTTGCTACTTTCTTTGCCTATTTCAAATAGTGTCCAATTCATCATTTGTGGGAGGGTGACCAGTATCATGTTTTCAAGCCTGTTTTTAACCTGATTATGTAAAATTTCATATGTCTGAAATTAATATTCTCAGGGCCACTCATTCCCTAATATTTTATTAAACTATCAATAACATAATATTTCATATTTATCTCTAAACCTAACCCCACTATGCAAATATGTAAAATATATATGTGTGTAATTTAAAGTCCCATTCTGAAAAGTCAGTTTTTGAAACCAGTTTCATTTTAGTCTTGCTTGAAGGTCTTAAATTCTCAGTTCAGAAATAATATTAAAGTGCATTTAAACATCATATCCTCAGGCCTCTTTACTCACAATTCTTTTGAGGAGATATTATTTAAATAGAAGTGACCATCTTTTGAGCCACCAATGTACCTCCTGTATAAAGGAGAATACAATTCCAGTCTTCCCAGGATCAAATCTTCTTTTTACTGAAGATTTTGGAATCTATTTTCCACATGAAGAATGTTCCCTCTATTCAAAAAGACAGCAAAGGTTGCTATTTTCTTCCATGATGAATTCTCAAACCCAGACGAGGGTTAAATGAGTTGACCATACAAAAATGGAACCAGTATAATTCTGTCCTCTTTTCCAAAGAGAGGGAAGTGGTCCTCCTTATTTCAATAGACACTTATTTTGTGTTCCACTTTTTCCAGGAGTAACACACAACAGCACCTATTCTGGTAACTGTAATTCAACCCTGTCTTTCACAAGGTTCCAACTCCTGTATGTCACAGGGTTTTGACTTCTGTACTCTCCATATCTCATTTCGATAATATATTCCAGCCCATTTCTGTGTTTGAACCTCATAAAGCTTTTTGGCATGAATGTGCTCAGAACTAAAATGGCCATGCATTTATACAGGTACTTCTGAATTAACACCTATTTTTTCCAATATCACAAAAACCATAATGAATCCTTTTCATCTTCTTTACTCTAACTTAAATCAGCATCCATTTTCGTCTCAAACTGGCTTCTGTCTTCTATCTCAAAGAAACGTGTGTTTAAAATGCTAATGTGTTGTCTTTGGGCCTCGGTAACTGCCCAAACTAACTTATTAGACCATATCTAGACAAAATATAGTTTTAACATTAAACTAATGATTCATATTAACACAGATCCATTAAATGCAGAACGTACAAACTCCTTACAGTCAAACCTTGGTCGCTGGCACTGTAGTAACGTTGTATTAACCACTACGCTAACTGAACAGAACTCCTCCAGCTTCTTTCCATTTTTTTGCATTAATATATATGAGAAATGTTACTTCTAAATGTTTAAATTACGTCATATCATAGATTGACACAAGTTCTAAATTAGCCTAAGCTTTCCTTTAGGTATTTTCAAACTAAAATTCCTTCTCAATGAAATTGGAGCAATTATTATTTGCTGGTCTTGAAAGCTCACATTGAATGTGAAAAAAGCCGAGGAAACACAAAAAACTGCTGATGTGGCAATTTGAGCAAACAAGTAGAAACTGGGGTGGGGGGGGGGGTGGTGATAGAGAGATTCCAACAGGTCAAGCAGTATCCATGGGTAGAAATTGTCTGGTAATGTTTCATGTTGGGAGCTTTATGAAGTTTAAAGTGGGAAGGAGTGATATAGCAAATACATTAAGAGAGGAAAAAAGAGGAGTTGGTAAGAAACCGAATGGGGATCTAAGAGGTGATTGGGATTGGATTTAAGATGAGAGGTGGAGAGAAAGGCGGAGAGAGGGGCTGTCCAGAAGGTGACTACTTCGACAAGAAGAACCTTGGTGAATTAATCTTAAGGTGGCCGTACAGATGAGTGCACTAGAGAGGGTGCTGAAAAGATTTATTAGGGTTTTGCCTGGAATTAAATGTTTCAGTTATTAGTTTCAATTCAGTCTGCCTACAGGAGGGAGATTGAAAACGTGGCTGAATGGTGCACCAATAATAACCTCACACATAAAGTCACCAAAACCAAGGAGCTGATTGTTGACTTCTGGAAGGGAAAGCGATCCAGTGATCATTAGGGGATCAGAGGTGGAGAAGGTGAGCACATTTAGGATCTTGAGAGTCACTAATCTTGGAGGATCTTTCCTGACCCAACACTCCAATAGCATCGTGAAGAAAGCACATTAGCGCTTCTATTTCCTCAGGATTTTGCAGAGGTTTGACACCAGAAATCTTGACAAACATCTACAAAAGGAAAGTGTGCTGACTGGCTGCACCATGGTCTGGTATGGGAACACCAATACCCTATATAATTTTAGTAACATTTCTCAAATTAATTTTAAATTTTAACAATATTTTAACTATATTTAACTATTAAAATTATGATGTCTTACCCAAATTAACCCCACTATAATTCTCTATAAGAGAAAGGGCAATGTTATAGTTGATTACCTTTCCAGATGCTAAACTTTGTAAATGAAATTACTGTGTATGTTTGTATATAAGCATAGTGTTTTGCTTTATATTATGGTTGTAGCACCTTAATTAATTACTAAAATTTGTCCTTGCAGCCAAAATTTTCTTTGTGGGTGGAAGGTGCTACGGACCATGCACTGAACCTTTGGACTGTGGACTATCACTTAAGGATGGATTTCTACTGAGAAATGTGTAACAAAGTGCTGGCTTGCCAAGGTCGAGCTGTGCAGATAAGAGGAATCTATTAATGGCTAGAACGTTTGAGGAGGAAGAGAGAATCCCGCTGCTGAAGCAGAGAGAAAGTTGGGGGAGCAGTCATAAGGATACACAGAGATACCACATGCTCTGTGTTGAGAATGGTCTGGCTGACTGAATTCAAGTGTGACAGAAAGGTCATTTTATGTCTTCTTGTGAAGAAAGTTGTGGAGAGCTGTGTGAAATGCACACGCCTCATAAGTGAGGTGGTTAAAAAAAAACAACCTTTAAGAAACAAGGGAAGTTCGTCTGAAGAAACCCGCCAAAGGATTCATAAGTTTACTGCGACACAACATCAGTTATCTCTCTCTCTCCAATGTTCAATTAGATGTCCTTTTGTTATCAGTAAAAAACTGAACTTGGACATTGAACTTCAAGATTGAATTCTGTGGACTGTTTTTTTGACTGACTTACTTACCGGACTGACCTGAGGTTTTGGGGCTTTTTCCTTTTTTGAGTATTGGGCACAGACTGTAATGGTCTGGGCTTTTTTCACGTATACACTGTTTATAAATATATCTGTATATTTACTATAGAGGATTATAGCAGGGTAAATTTGGGTAAGACATCATATTGTTAATAATTATTAATAAATATAGAGTTAAAATGTAATGCTTAGTATTGTGTCTTCTATTGGTGGTTTGGGTTGTTACACTATCCATCCATATGTTTCCCAGTAAGAAGCAGAGACAAGCTGGCATGCAACAAGCATCTAGCCAGTGTAAAATTGTTGAGAACACTCAACAGATCAGGCAACATCTGTGAAAAGAGAAATGGTTAACATTTCAGATCTGGACACAACTGAAACCTTAATCATTTCTCTTTCCACACATGCAGCAAAAAAATGCTGTGTTTCCACCATTTTATGTATTTCATCTTTCCGACATCTGCAGATGTTTGATTTTCTGCTCCAGTGAGACAGAAAGCTGGTTCCAGGCAACGAGTAGACCACAATTGTATATGGAGACTCTGGCATGAGAAGCAGCGCAATGGTTTAAAATAAGTGAACAATTAAATAAGTTCAAAATATTTTGAAAAGTTTCATAAGATAATTTTAATCAAAAACATATTAAAATTCAAAGATGCACTTGAGGGGATGACAATAAAATGAACCAAAATATATAAAGCAATCACAAGGTGATGATTTGTAAGCCAGCCAGCCATGGTTTAAATTAAGGATCAGGTGCTAGTAGTTCATCTGGGCACATTCTTAAAGAATTCATTGTTTCACAACGGGACTCATTGGTGATTCAAGCAGCAGAGTTATTTAGCTCTGCTGGGATCTAATCTTTCAGTCATCCCAGATATCCGTGTTTGACTATTGACTACCAGAAACCTGAACCGCAGGAGGCTGAAACCCGAAAGGTTCCCTTCAGAAACATTGGAAATCAGCCAATACAATTTGTCCACAAGGTTTTGATCATTGCAGATGATGTGAGAATTGTCCTCCAGTAAAAGAACCAAATACTTAATTTGGAATAGCATCTTGCAATCAGAGGAGTTATTAATCAAATTAAAGCTTACAAGGAACTTTCTATTTAAAGGAGGAGTTTATTTCAGCACCAGATTTATTCACTGAAATTGACAAAGAAACAATGAATGTCAGTGTATTTCAAAGGAAGTTTTTGTCAAGTAATAAAGTAAGTTAACCTTGTAATTCAGCTAATCTGTAGAAATGTTCATTTTACTATTTGCCCTCTAGTTATACACCTGATGGAAAAAAAAAGATATCCTCTACATTAAATGTTGTGTTTTTTTTACATGCAATCAGACTTGTGAAAGAATTCAAAATTTAATGATTTCTCTGTGGATAAGATCCGTCATGGATCAACACAAAACAACATAAATGCCAACAAAAAATAGGGTGGATAAAAAAGGAAAAAAAAAATGTTTATAAGTTGCTTCTGTCATAAGAAGGATAAGCTAACCCAATTAAAAACGATGCTGAACTTCATTTTCTTATACTTTACGTTTCATGATAAAGAAAGGAAATAAATATTTGTTTGGCCTGATTCCTTTCTCCAGTCCATTAAAAATTTGTTCCAAATGAAGCTTGAGCAACATGCTTCTCTTAGGAGTTAGAACTGATATATTTCTTTGACACATAGGCATGCCTGCAACAGAAAAATGCATTGTAAATTTAATTTTATCTATTCTCTTTCAAAAGATAATTCCAAAAATCCTATAACCTCCACAATACTCTATCTTGCCATCTTTGGCATGACACAATCCAATTAAATTAGAACATTAATCCAATTTATATGTTCATTTTCCTTTCTCAGCACAAAATAACGCAAATGTAAACTACAGGAAAAACATTGTAATAATATAATGCAGGTGATACAAATGCACTCTTGTAAGTTTCCAAAGGATAACATCGTATTTATAACCATAGAACATTACAGCATAGAAAACATACCCTTCACTCCTTCAAGACTGTGCCAAGCTATTTTTCTGTTAGTCCCACTGATATGGACCCAGTACATAGCCCCCATACCCCACCCATCCATGTACCTTCCAAATTTAACTTAAATGTTAACATTGAGCCTGCATTCACCATTTCAGTTGGCAGTTTGTTCCACGCTCCCACAAATCTCTATGTGAAGAATTTCACTCTAATGTTCCCCCTAAACCTTTTCCCTTTCACCCTTAACCCATGTCCTCGGGTTTGTATCTCACCTACCCTCAGTGGAAAAAGCCTACCTCCATTTAATTTGTCTGTATGCCTCATAATTTTAAATAACTCAATCAAATCTCCCTTCATTCTCCTACGCCCTGGGGAATAAAGTCCTAACCTGTTTAACCATTTTCTGAAGTCCGGGCAACATCCTAGTAAATCTTCTCTGCACTCTTTCTATCTTATTGATATCTTTCCTGTAGTTAGGTGACCAAAACTGCACACAATACTTTGGCCTCACCAACGTCTTGTACAACTTTACAATAACGACCCAGCTCTGATCCTCCAATTATTTGATTTATGAAGGCTAATATGCCAAAAGGAAATCAAAAATGATCTTTGTGTTCAGCTTGAAATTGTCTATCATAATCCCCAATTTATTTTCAAGAAGAAAATATTTTGAAAATTGTGGACTCGTGTAATTGCTTGACAAAGTTTAACACAGAAGATTGCCAGATAATTTTTTGAGAAACAAAGCGAAGTTTCTTGGAAACTTACTTGGAAACTACAAATCCATCTGAGATGGAAGAACAAATGGATTTTGGAGTAACAATACACCAATCATTAAAACTTACACTACTTTAACAAGACCACATAAATAACCAAACCATGCACTGGATTACATTTCTTGAGGGATAAAATTGGAAAGTATGGAAGTTATGTTGAATTTGTATTGAATTACAGATAAATTCATAATGTATGTTGCTTTGGTCGTCATGGTACACCTGTGGGAATTGTGCAATCGGGAGAATATTGTTATAAAATACCAAAGAACAGAAAATTTAGACAAAAACATCTTTATCTAAAGAGTGGTGAGAAAGTGGAACTCCCTACCACAAGGAGTGGCTCAGTTGTGTGAACCGTGGAGAGCCTCCCGCAGCATCATCGGCACCAGACTTCACTCCATCGAGGACACCTACAAGAGGTGGTGTCTTAAGAAAGCAACATCTGTCCTTGAGGACCCCCACCAGCCAGGCCATTCCCTATCCACTCTGTTATCATCAAGAAAAAGGTACAGGAGCCTAAAGGCAAGTACTCAGTGGCAGTGGGGGAAGAAGATGACCTTGATCCAGATTCCTGAATGATCAATGAACAAAAGTCACTGCTTTACTTTGACTTTTCATGCGCTTTTTATATTTATTGTTGTAGGTGGTTTATATGAATGTTTGCACTGTGACACTGCCATAAAACAACAAATTTTGTGACTTGTTCATGACAATAAATTCTGATTTTGAAGATTTCAGATTTATTGTTAGAGTACCTACATGACATCATATACAACCCTGAAATTCTTTTTTCCTGTGGCCAAGGCAGAACTACCACTTCTTTGGTAGTGGAAAAAACATCTGCATACACATGTAAACAAATTAAAAAATGTAAACAACTGTGCAATACAGAGAGGGAAAAAAATAATAAAGTGCACAAGTAAAAGTCCTTAGATGAGTCCCTGATTGAGTTTATTGTTGAGGATTTTGATGGTGGAGGGATAGCAGCTTTTCCTGATCCTGGTGGTGCAAGTCATGTAGCACCTATACCTCTATCCTGATGGTAGCAGTGAGAACAGTGGGTGGTGTTGATCCTTGATGATTGCTGCTGCTTTCTGACGGCAGTGTTCCCCATAGATGTTCTCTATAGTTGCACAGCCTGTGATGTCCTGGGCTGTGTTCACTACCTTTTCGAGAGTTTTATGCTCAGGGTTTTGGTGTCCCCATACCACACCATGATGCGGTTGGTCAACACACTTTTCACCACACATCTTTTGAAATTTTACAGATTTTCCAATGTCATACCAAAACACCGTAAACTCCTGAGGAAGTAGAGGCTCAGGCCTCCATTCTTCATGATGCCATCGGTGTGTTGGGTCCAGGAAAGATCCTCTGTGATAGTGACTCCCAAGAATTTAAATTTAAAGTGAATGTTGAAGTGACTGACTCTCCAAAAGTATTTTATTTGTCATCAGGTTCTTCAGCATTCCGAATGAGATATGAAAAGCCATTGTGGATTTAATTCTTAGATAACGATGAGTAATTTATGTACTTGATGGTTAATTTGGAGGAGTTTACCTATGTTGGAAAGTGATTTTGTTGATTCTCTAATCAAAATATGAAAAATAGTTATTTACAAAATTAAAAAGAGAATTTATGTTTATATAGAGTATTTATTAAAGACTTCAAGATGTCCTAAAACATTATATTGTTAAAGAACTAACATTGATTTATTCACTCTGTTGTTTAGGCCAATGGTTTTCAAACATTTTCTTTCCACTCACGTACCACCTTAAGTAATCCCTATGCCATCGATGCTCTATGAATGGGGGGAAAAAAAGGTTGAGAATCACTGCTCTAGACCCAATTGTTATGAAACATTTTGCTAGAGAAAAATTGTCATTGGCCCATTTCCTTTTGGAGTTACGAAACTGTGCACATGACAAGTCAATTAAGTACGATTAAAACAGTGGTTTTCAAACTTTTCCTACCCATGCACATACCCTTACTAATCACAGAGCACTGGTGGCATAGGGATTACTTAAGGTGGTATATGAGTGGAAAAAAAAAGGTTGAGAACCACTGGTTTAGGTGATACTCAATATTTAGACCAATAAAGAGGAGAAGTAAGTACATTATGTTTTTTCTCTTTGGCTTGGCTTCGCAGACGAAGATTTATGGAGGGGGTAAAAAGTCCACGTCAGCTGCAGGCTCGTTTGTGGCTGACCAGTCCGATGCGGGACAGGCAGACACGATTGCAGCGGTTGCAAGGGAAAATTGGTTGGTTGGGGTTGGGTGTTGGGTTTTTCCTCCTTTGCCTTTTGTCAGTGAGGTGGGCTCTGCGGTCTTCTTCAAAGGAGGCTGCTGCCCGCCAAACTGTGAGGCGCCAAGATGCACGGTTTGAGGCGTTATCAGCCCACTGGCGGTGGTCAATGTGGCAGGCACCAAGAGATTTCTTTAGGCAGTCCTTGTACCTTTTCTTTGGTGCACCTCTGTCACGGTGGCCAGTGGAGAGCTCGCCATATAATACGATCTTGGGAAGGCGATGGTCCTCCATTCTGGAGACGTGACCCATCCAGCGCAGCTGGATCTTCAGCAGCGTGGACTCGATGCTGTCGACCTCTGCCATCTCGAGTACCTCGACGTTAGGGGTGTGAGCGGTATGTAGAGCCTTAATAATTCGGTAGATAGTTTTTCATCTGGTACATTATGCCCCCTCCTGGATCCCACCATTTTGAGGTTCCAGGAGAAATTTCAGACACAATATCAATTCCAAAGAGGCTTTTGTTTGGCTGAAAGTGAGGAAAATAGAGCGAAGAGAACAAATGCAGGAAACATTCATGGGACATTTAATAGATATTATCAAAATTATCAAAACATTAATGGAAAATAAATTAGAAAAGATTCTTTATATCATTGAAAGAAATAGTAATTCATGAATAGATGCAGATTAAAGATAATTGGAAAGGAAGATGAAAGGTGGGTAAATTGTATGCAGTGGATTATTATGATATAAAGTGCAACTTGTGAAAGTGTTGCAAAATTAATTTAAGACCCCCCAATATAAATAAATAATTAATTTGCTAGAATTTCTCTGAAGTAGTTGCATAGTAGAACAAGTTTGATTATTTTGAAGAGCCAGCAGAGATGTGATGGAATTTATGTAGGTGTTTCCCAAGAGGAATGTGGAACTAAATTACAGTCCATAAAAAGTCACCATTCAACAAAAGTTTGCAGTTGTAACACAGAAAACAATGCAAAGAATTTATCCCCAATAATCCAGATTGTCCCAAATCTCATTTTGTTTCTCCTGAATCACCCTGCAACTATGGCATTCATGAGCGGTTAAGTTACCATTCAAATATTTTTAATTTAGCTTAATTTGCAGACCCATCTATCTACCCTGAGAGTTCTCAACAGTGATTCTCACCAGAGTTTATATACTTCCTGATCCCAATTACAAACAGGCATTTGAGGAGTGCATTATGTGGTCAGTAATCAAGAGACGGCCCACCTCAATGCACTACAAATCTTGGTTGATGACATTAATCAAGCCAAGCAACCACCAGCATGTACCAGAGGTCCCAGCACACTCAATCACTGCTACACTAAGATAAAGAAGGACTACTGTTCTTTCCCGAGCCCACATTTTCACAAGTTGGATCACCTGGCTGTGCTCATTCTGGCTTCATGCAGACAGAGCCTAAAAAGAGAGACTCTAGAGATCAGGACAGTTTGAAGGTGGTCACAGGAAGCTGAGGACTAGTCACAGGACTTCCTTGATTCAGCAGGTCTGACAGTGTTCAAGAACTAAGCTGAGGATCTGAAGGATTACACTAGGGCTGATGTTTGTTGATGTGGTGGTAATGACATGACTTGAGAGGAGTGTTTATAACAATAACTATTTACTACTATCTACAGGTAAGTGGGAACTCTGTATATGGTGGCCATACCATACCTGGACTCCGCTGAACATCAGCCCACCAATCCGGAGCTCATGCATGCGCAGACCGTGACCACGAATATGGTGGCTACAACGCAATTGCAACGGGTGCTGAGTGACTGGTCTACATCCCTTTTCTTTAGTAACCCCCAATGTAACTAAGTTTGGAAATTAATATTAGACAATGAACACAACTGACGTGGATCAGTTTTTGTATTTGGGGTTCAGTTTACAGATTTGCTCAGAGCACATCCTGTAATAGCCCTCTGTTGAGGTAGAGGCCTGTGGTACCTCAACCTGAGAATGTGCACTGTCCATTATCTCAGGTGTGGCTACTGAGGGAATAAAACCGTCTTTAGGCTCAAGTTCTGTGTTCTGCTACTCAGTCTCGTCAGGATCGCGTTGAATTGGGACCAACTCCCTTAAAGGAAGGATGAGTCATCAGTTTTTCCTGGACACTTTCCCTTCCGATCAGACCAGGTATGACCTCTGCTCCTGGCAACTTTCTTCTACTATGCCTGATCAGTCATAGCCCTGTGGAGTTTGCATCCTGATGACTTGTCCCTCTGTCAAAGGTTTGAGTGGTTGGCTCTCCTTGTGGTAGCACTCCTTCTGCGACAGTCTTCTGCTCAATAGCTAGGCCTTGATTTCCTGTGGATTTCTCATTGGAGGCTTCAGAAGCTTCCTTGCCACAGGTAAGGTCATGCACGCTTGTCTTTAAATCAGTCTCTGTGCCGAAGACCCAAGCATGGTGTCATGAGGGTTATTCCTCAGGTTAAGCAGATTGAGGAATAAATACATCAATTTTCTCCCTGTAGGATTTTTCCATGAGCTGTTTCACACTTCTTAGAGCTCTCTCAGTCAATGGATATTCTGGTCTGCAGGTGATGTAAGTGAAATCTCACTCTGTTGCGAAGTCCTTAAATGTTTGTCTGCGTTATCTGATAACTGGGTGTGTGGTGTTCCATGCACTGAG
This sequence comes from Narcine bancroftii, assembly GCF_036971445.1. Lineage (NCBI taxonomy): Eukaryota > Metazoa > Chordata > Chondrichthyes > Torpediniformes > Narcinidae > Narcine > Narcine bancroftii. The sequence goes on from NC_091471.1 coordinate 22,771,303, forward strand.
AAGTGCCTTTTCAACTTGGGAATGACTATTGTGGAAGGAGCATCACTTAACAGGTCTATTTTGTACCACCCGGAATACGAATCAACCAACACTAGCTTTTGCTGACATTGCCACTCAAAAATGTCATTTGCCACAATTGACCAAGGTAAGTCTGGAACCGGATGAAGCTGTAATGGTTCCTCCTGCTGGTGTAGCTTAGTGCTGCTGCACACCGAGCAAGCTTGCACCTCTTGGACAATATTCTTTGTCATTCCAGGCCAAAAAGCTATGTCACTCACCCTCTGTTGCCGTGTGCAGGATGTTGACAGATGTTTTCTGCAACGAGTTTGGAATCACAGGTCTCTGCGCTTTCATTACAATCCATTCCTCGATGAGCAGCTCATAACGGAACAGGATGTAAGAGAACACTGCTGGTGTTCGGCCAATCACCCTTGATAAAAGTACCAACGTGTCTCCTTAGATCCTCCAGACGAGACAAGGATATGTGAGTGTTTGTCATTACGTCAAAATTGTCCTCCTTCTCAACCTTTGGACAGTGGAGTCTCTGGAGGGACAAGACAGCATATCGGCTAGGTGCATCTCTTTCTGCACTTGTATACCTGTATATTTCTGAAGTCTGATCATCATCCTCTGTAACCTTGCTGGTGCTGTATGCATGGGCTTCTTCAATATTGTGGCTAGGGGTTGGTGATCTGTCTCTATGGTCATTGGCTTACCAGAGATATAGTTATTAAACTTGGAACAGGCAAAAACCACCACCAACAATTTTTCGATTTGTGCATACCTGGTCTCTGTATCAGTGAGTGACCCAAGGAGTAGGCTACTGGTTTACTATCTTGAAAGCTTGCCAACCGAGCCCATACTGTGAAGCATCACAGGTCAGCATTACTGGTCATACAACAAAACTGGTGGGTATGACATGTACTTCTTTAAAGTGTCAAGCCCACTCCATGACCTTATGTCCTAGTACGTAAGGTGTCTCAATGGAGCCATGAGTTCACATGAGTTCAAGAGGAACTTGCCCAGGTAGTTAACCATAGAGAAACCTCTGTAGGACTATAATGGCCCCTGGTACCGGAATCTCACTGATAGTCTTCATTTTCAAAGGGTCCACTTTCAGACCTTTACTGTTAAAAATGTGGCTAACTTAGCTGACCTGGGTCAGCCTGAACCTGCACTAGAGGAGGTTGAGCCTCAGGTTCACCTTTCTGGCATAGTCAAGCTTTTTTTTTAAATTGGTCTCATGTTCCTCTATGTTCTTGCCACCCATGACTATGATGGCACAGGGGTACCCAGCAAAAATCTGTTCCATGGATCTCTGGAACACTTCACTGGCCAAATTAATTCCAAATTGCATCTGCAAAAATCTGTACCAACTGAAACAAGTGCTGAATGTGGTCAGTAATGATGATTTATGGTTGAAAGTGATCTGTCAAAAGGAGTTATTGGCATCTAGGACTGAGAATATGGTGGCACCAGCCATTTGTGCAGGAATCTCTTCCACATTGCGCATTGGATGGTGTGGTCTCTTCAGGGCTGTGTTGAGGTCCTGCAGGTTAATGCATATCCGGATTTTTCGCCCATCCTTCTTGTTGGTGGCTACCATGGAGGACACCCATTCACTCAGCTCTGAAATGGGAGTAATTACACCCACCTCCCGCATTCTGTCCAGCCCGGCATTGACTTTGTCCTTCATGACCATAAGTATGTGATGCATTGGGTGAACCACAGTCTTACTTTCGGGTCGAATCTCATGGAATATGTTAGTGACAGTCACCCAAGCTTGCCTGAGAAGAGATCACTGTATTCTGAGAAGATTTCTGTGACAAATCATCTTTGGAGTGGTAAACTTAGTGAATGTCACTAATAAACAAGATGAGTCCCATGTCCATACATACACTTAGGCCAAGCAGAGGCAGAGAATCCTCGTAGACAATGAAGAACATCTGTAAATGTAACTGTCCTTGTAGGTAGCACCGCAGCTTCACCATGCCAATGGCTTTGATCTTGCTGCCCCCTCCCCCCCCACTGTGTGCTACTAAACGAGTTGACTTGACGCATGGCTTGATTTGTTTCTCTTTCCTTAGTTGGCTGAATGTCTTTTCCGATATGATGTTGCACTTGACTTCTGTGTCAACCTTCATTTCTGCTGCCTTGCCATTGACCTTTAAAGTTATGAAATCTTTGTTGTTTCCTCTGATCCGTGTCTCCGTTGAGTCCAAAGCCATTCACAATATCAGCCCATAGACAAAATATATTTCCTCTGAGTTGCTTTCATCCTGTTCAGGCTCTAGTTGGTCAATCATCCTTTTAGGTCTGGGCCTAGCATTGATCTACTGTCTGGATCTGCAGCATCTTTTGAAATGGTTCCACTTTCAGCAGGCTGGCTGAAAGCCAGACACATTTCCTTTCTCACTGCATGGTCACCACCACAGTTTTTGCACTTGGTAATGGACAATGATGTGGTTTGGTCTGGCGGGCTCTTCCTCCTGGTCTACAGCTATTGTTTCTTTGCAGATCCCGCCTAGGCTGCAACAATGCTCATGGTAGGCTGCTGTGGAGAGGCTAACTTCTTGCTATTCTCCTCAGTCATTTCATAAATCAGACAGGTAGAGATGGCTTTTGCTACTGTGGTCACTATCATGCAGAAGCACCTTCCCATGCTGTCATTATAAATGCCACAGACAGGCTTGTCTCTGATTTGTTCCTCACAGAGTGTTCCAAAGTTGCAGGTCTTAGCTTTTACCTTTAAATCACTGACATTAATTGATCGATTTGCCAGGCTTATGATCTCTTGTATTCAATTTTGTTCCTTTCCATCGTGATATTTGTCTGTGAATTGCACATTTCTCTAAATTTCTTTTTCAAGTACTCAGGGTCCTCTCTTGATTCTGCTGGACTGAGAATCAGCTCCCCTTCATGCACTTCACTTACATAAATGAATGATCTCTCTCTCTCTCTCTCTTTCTCTCTCTCTCTCTCTATGGGTTCTGGACCCACCAAATTTAATAAAACATACGCTCTGGTGCGGGAAAGCTTGTCACTATGCGCCTCCGCAATAAATACATCACTCACTTGTTTGAAAATACACCTGTTCTCAGCAAAGTTATCCTCAAGGATAAGCGGATCAGGTCGTCAGAATCCATCCGCTATGGTGACTGATGCAAGGTGAAACTGGTTCCTCACTTGCAAGTTGACTGGAATGCCTCAAGCTCGGGACGCTCGCCATCCCACTTCTGACACCACGTTGGTCAATGTGGTAGTAATGACACGACTCAAGAGGAGAGGTGATAACAACTATTTACTACTATCTACGGGTAAGTGGGAACTCCAGCTTCCAATCCGGAGCTCGCGCATGAGCAGACCACTACCACGAGTACGGTGGCTACAATGTGATTACATCGGGTACCAAGCGACTGGTCTACAAATATATAACAGAGTTTATCAAAACAGCTGTGGTTGGGTGTGGCCACCCAAATAATTCATGGATTTCCTCAACCTGTATGAACAAAGAAATCCAGAACAAGTCCGAAGATCCAGATCATCACAGAAGGAGCAGGTATGACCTATGAAAAGCCATTTACTGAGTGAAGTGGAGTTTCTGGATGAAAATGGAAACAATGAAGGATAATTGACAGCTGTGTCAGGGCCTAAATGACATAACCTGCTACAAAACCAAATCCGGTGTACTAGGAGATGGCAAAGTTGCACTCCCAGATGACTGAATATAAACTAAAGACATATTCTTCCAATTACCACATATTCCTTGCATCTCATTTGCATTCTATGTGTATTCATCAACATTGTATAGTGCGCTCTGGTGCTGTTGGGTCTGAACTTCCTGTGTCACCTTAAAAGTGTGACCTTGGAGTATTCTGCTCCCCTCCCCATAATGATTTGGTACTGAGGGCCTCTAAAATCAGAACCCACATGCAGCCTCTCCACACATAATATCAATGCCCCTCCCACCTCTCTTCCCGAGTCTGTCCCCAGATTGCAAACCTATTGCTACCAGGAGCAGGAGGTACACTACAGCAGACTGAGATTTCATAAAGACCGAGATGCAATGTCTGCTTGATTACAGTATCATCGCACCTAGCACCAGATCGTTGAGAGCGCAAGTGGTAGTGGTAAAAGGGGAAGACAAGTCCAGGCTAGTAATTGACTATAGTCAAACTATTAATCAGTACACACTCCTGGACGCATACCCCTCCCTTGAATTTCAGATATGGTGAATTATATTGCGCAGTATCAGGACTATTTGACCATCGACCTGAAAGCTGCTTATCACCAGCTGCTAATCCATTCTGAGGACCATCCATGTACGGCATTTGAGGCTAACGGTCGTCTCTATCAATTCCGGAGGGTCCCTTTCAGTATTACTAATGGGGTTTCTATTTTCTAGAGGCAGATGGACAGAATAGTGGACGAGGATGAGTTGAAGGCTATCTTCCCCCACCTCAATAATGTCACCATCGCCCAATTTAGTAATTTTTCGGGATATAAACTGAACTTAAATAAAAGTGAATTATTCCCTTTTAATGGATGGGTTCCTATTTATGATAGTTTGCCTTTTAAAATAGCTAGAGACTATTTTATATATTTAGGGATTAAGATTACTAAAAAACATAAAGATTTGTTTAGGACTAATTTTTTCCCTCTATTGGACCTGATCGGTAGTTTACTTATCAATTGGTCACCATTATCCCTATCCATGATAGGCCGAATTAATGCTATTAAGATGATGATCTTACCTAAATTTTTATATATATTCCAAGCTATACCTATTTTTGTTCCTAAATCTTTTTTTGATAAGGTCGATTCTAAATTGTCTTCATATATCTGGCAAAACAAGAATCCTAGATTGGGAAAAAAATATTTACAGAAATCTAAACTGGAGGGAGGATTGGCATTACCCAACTTTAGAATTTATTTTTGGGCAATTAATATTAGTTACTTAAGGTATTGGTTGAATTATTCAGAATTATCTCTAAATCCCCATTGGGTAAATTTAGAAATTAAACTGGTACAAAATTTCTCAATTAGTTCTATTTTGGGAGCTGCTCTCCCTTTTACTCTTACTAAATTATATAAACTAATTGATAATCCAATGGCTAAACATACACTACGTATATGGTTTCAATTCCAGAGATTTTTTGGCCTAAGTCATTTTATCTTGGAAACCCCTATTGTACTAAATTTCTTTTTTCATCCCTCTCTAATTGATCAAGCTTATTTACTCTGGAAAGTTAAAGGTATAACATGCTTTTCGGATTTATTCTTGGATAACTCTTTCATGTCATTTGAACAATTATCCATGAAATATGATTTACCTCGATCTCATTTCTTTCGATATTTGCAGATTAGGAGTTTCTTAGTTTCGACTTTACCCTCTTTTCCCAATCAGGAGACTACGACTGTTTTAGAGGATATACTATATTCAAAATTCCCTCCAAAAGGTGTGATATCTAAATTATATAATATAATTACAAAAATAAATTCTCGGACTTTTGAAAAGTTTAAAAATGATTGGGAAAGAGAACTTAACCTTTATATTTCCAATGAAAATTGGAATAAAATTCTGCGACTGGTAAACTCCTCTTCTCTATGTGCAAAACATTCACTGATACAGTTTAAAGTTGTTCATAGAGCTCATATGTCTAAAGATAAACTCCATCGTTTTTATTTTCATATCGATCCTATATGTGATAAATGTCAATTGGAAATAGCTTCCCTTACACATATGTTTTGGTCCTGTCCCTCTTTACAGAATTATTGGAAGGAAATTTTTTCCATTATATCTACCGTTTTGAATATTGATTTACAACCTCATCCCATTACTGCAATTTTTGGATTACCTATGATAGATTTGACTTATTTATCTCTTCCTGCGGATCGTATGATTGCTTTTCTTACACTAATGGCTAGAAGATCTATACTATTGAATTGGAAAGAGGTTAATCCTCCCACTGTTTTCCAATGGTTTACCCAAACTATACTATGTTTAAATTTAGAGAAAATTAGAAACTCTGTCAATGAATCCCCTTCTAAGTTTGAGTTAACCTGGCGACCATTTATTCAATATTTTCATTTGTGGTGAGTTGATCTGGCTCTGTTTTCTTTTTATGATTATGTATGATAATTGGGCTGTTAGATGAGATCGGAGTGATCGGCGTGATTTAGCTATATCGGTAGGTTTTTTTTTAAGTTTTTAATTCAGATTTGTTTTTTCTTTCTTTTTGGGTTTTTTTTCTCTCTTTTTTTATATATTTTTATTAATTATATCATTTTTTTTAGAGATAGTTCATACTCTAAACTGATCTAAATTTTTTTTTATGATATATTTTTATTCTGCAATATTATTGTTTAATATCTCTGTATTAATTCATTATTTACTATGTATTTTTCATATCTCTTTGAACTGTATGTGTTTATAAATTATAATAATAATAAAAAGATTGGAAAAGAAAGAAATAATGTCACCATCTGTGGCCATACCTTAGAAGACCATGACATCATCCTCCAGAGGTTTCTCCATCTGGCAAAAGGCCTGAATCTCACTTATAACTCTAGCAAATGTGTGTTTAGGACTAAACTTCTGGCTATCCTGGGCTATGTGGTGGAGAATGGCATCATTGGTCCCCAACCCTGATAGGATTCCCCCCCTGTTAATGCTCCCTGTTCCCAGGACCACAAAAGATTTGAGGAGATGCCGAGGGTTTTACTCATATTACGCCCAGTGGATCCCTTAATATACTGATAAGGTTTGTCCTTTCTTAAAAGCCACTACTTTCCCCTTCTCCATTGAAGCCCAAACAGCTTTTAAATACCTCCAAAATCATATTGTGAAAGCTGCCATACACGTACCTTACCAAGTGGAAAGCGACACTTTGGACGTAGCCCTGGCCGCTACCCTCAACCTGGCTGCCAGGCTGGTTGCTTTCTTCTTTCAGACATTTCAAAGCCACGAGCACCGGAACACCTCTGTGGAAAAGGAGGCTCAAACCACTGTTGAAGCCATAAGGCACTGGAGGCACTACCAGCCTGGTAGGAATTTACGCTCCTCACTGACCAGTGCTCTGTCGCATTCATGTTTAATAATCTCAAGAAGTGAAAAATCAAAAATGACAAAATGTTTAGGTGGAAGATCGAGTTCTCCACCTACAATTATGACATTGCCCATCAGCCACGAGCCCTGAATGACCCTCCAGATGCCTTATCCAGAGGAAGCTATGCCTTTGCATGCATCAGCCAACTGAAGTCTCTGCATAATGAGCTCTGCCATCCAGGGGTTACCCACATGGCTCATTTTGTCAAGGTGCACATTCTACCCTACTCCATGGAAGACGTCAGGGAAATGACCAGGTCTTGCCAGGTTTGTACAGAGTGCAAGTCGCACTTCTACCACCCTGCAAGTTGCACCTGATCAAGGCATCCAGGCCCTTTGAACAGCTCAGTGTTGATTTTAAGGGACCTCTCCCCTCCACAAATGAGAACACCTTCTTCCTCTCTGTCATTGATGAGTACTCCTGCTTCCCGTTTACCATTCCGTGTCCAGACACGTCCACTTCATAAAGGACCTAGATGCCGTTTTACCCTGTTCAGTTATCCAAGCTATATTCATAGCAACCAGGGCTCATCCTTTATGAATGACAAGCTACATCAGTACCTGCTGGTGAGGGGTGTCGCATCCAGCAGGATCCAGCGGGGGAACGAACAGGTTGAAAAGCAAAATGCCACAGTCTGAAAGGTTCTCAAACTGGCCCTAAATTGAAAAGGCCTTCCAGACTATGGCACTCCATTCCATCCAGTCGCTACTAAGTACTTTGACCAACGCTACTCTTCACGAACTCTTATTCGATTTTGAAAGAAGTCAGCATCGGGAACCACACTCCCAACCTGGTTCTCCACTCCTGGTCCATCCTTCTCAGGAAGCACATGAGGAGAAGCAAGACCGACCTCCTGATGGAAAGGGTGAAACTGCTCCACGCCAATCCCATGTACGTCTATGTGGAGTACCCGGTTAGCATAGAGGACACTGTCTCCATCAGGGACCTGAAGGTCCGTTGCCTCAAGTGCCCTGCAAGCCATGGATCCCATTCTTGCCCACCCCCCAAGTCAGGGCCTCAGGGGATCTGTTTCAGGAGCAAAGTGCGTCCCCCCCTCTACTGTAGAGCCGGAGACCCAGCCCACCGCTTCTCCCTCACAAGGGGACCAGGAGAACCAAGGACTTCAAACTAAGGCACTCTACCAGGATCTCCAGACCCCTAGAATGCTTAAATCTGTAAATTTGTAAATAACTATTTTTTTAACTTTTTTCTTTTCTGAATCCATGTTCTCTGTCTTCATTCACAGACTCTAAATTCTCCAGGAAGGGGTGAATGCAGTGAACTGAGATGCACTGGTAGTGAGTTGTGCTGATGGCCGGCCCCGCTTTCCAGCTCCACCCCATCTGCTCCCATATAACCCTGGTTTCCCACCTAAACCAAGACCCTTCTGAAGACCACTGTGAGACCCTACCCTCAGTTATAAGCTAATAAAAGCATTTGTTCTCCTTCTAGAGGTTTTATTCATGCTACACTCCTCTGGCCTTGCAAGTGACGTGTTGGTGGTAGGTCGTTAGAGTCTTCTTATGGTTGAAGTCAATGAGCCAGAGATTGAAAGTCGAGTGGCACTGGCATAGTGCCAAGATAATCATTGATTTCAGGTGAGAGAGAAGAGGCTATAGCATGTCCAGAATTAGTCCAAAGATTAGATAGTTTCAAGTTCTTTGGAATAAACATCTGGAACAAGCGTGTTGACACAGTAGTCAAGAATTAGCATCAACACAGTTACTTTCTTATAAAATGATTAAAATGTGGCCTAACCCCTTGTCCCTCATCTACTTCGACAGTGGCGCCATCAAAAGCATTCTTACTGAATACATCACATCATGATAAGGAAACTGCTCCGCTTAAGTTGGGAAGCTACAGAAACTAGTGAATATAGTTCAGAATGGAACAAAAACTCCTTCCCTCAATGGACTTCTTCATCTCCTGTCGCCAAGGAAAGGCAGCCAACGTACTCAAGAACCCATCACACCTGGACACAATCTGTCCTTCCTCCTCTCATCAGGGAGAAAGCTCAATGGGAAGAAAGCTGCACCAACAGGTTTAAAGTCAGTTTCTTCCTGCAGCCATCAGGCTCCTAAATAAACCCCACAACATGCTGCCCTTGGAGCCATAACACCATAGAAAATTACAGCTCAGAAAACCTGACCTTTGGCCCTTCTAGTCTGTGCCAAACTATTATTCTGCAGAGTTCCACTGACTTACACCTAATCTATAGCCCTCTATACACCTCCTATTTGGGTATCTGTCCAAATCTTTCATAAATGTTAAAATTGAGCCTGCATTCACCACTTCGGCTGGCAGGTCATTCCACACTCCCACCACTCTCTTTTTTTTAAGATTAAAAGAACCAATTTAGTTTAGTTGCTGCATTACAATATAACATTGTAAATAGAAATCAAATTATATTTTATTTCATAAGGACAAGAGTAGTAATGTACTTATCTGATGCAAACTAGTATGTGCAATCCAGGGTGTTCTCCAGGGGCAAGAGTTTAACTGCTGCATCTTAAGTCAATTGGAGGTTCGTGCCTTTTCACAAGAAATTGAAGTGAATTAGACATCAGAACAATCTAGGAAATTACATATTTGTTCTCATGACTAACTACAATACTTGACAATCAACAAATATATTTTACAACCATTAGTTTTATCTGTAATGTATAAAAGATCTTACATGTGCACAAAGCTCTTGTCAATGAAGTTCGATGTCTTATTATAGGCTTTGGAGACAGACAAATTTATCAGAAATAAACTCACCATATGGCTATTTTTCTTTAATGACTTTGTGAAGGGTTCCCTTCAAGAAGGTGTCAGGAATTTAAGAAGCTTTGAAAGAAGTTTCGGTATAATTAAAACTAACTTTTTTGAATCACTCACTTTGAAGATGCCTGTTTTTTCCATTGTGCTTTGATACTTTCTATGGCCACCTCACTTTTTTTTAATTTTTTTTATTTAATACTTCACCCTTTCATTCTTAACCCATGTTCTTTGGTTTGTATCTCATCTAACCTCAGTGGAAAAAGCCAAGTTGCATTTACTCTATTATTTTCTGCTATATTTTTAAATACCCCTATCAAATCTCCCCTCATTCTCTTATGCTTCAGGGAAATAAATCCTAACCTGTTTAACCTTTCCCTATATCTTAGTTCCTGAAGGGCCTGCAATATCCTAGTAAATCTCCGCACTCTTTCCATCTTATTGATATCTTTCCTGTAGTTAGGTAACCAACACTGCACATAATACTCCAAATTTGGCCTCACCAATATTTTAGACAACATCCCAACTCCTACACTCAATACTTTGATTTATGAAGGCCAATATGGAGAGTGATTAAATTAAAACTGAGACTATGGTCCTGAATTTAAATAAAGGGAATTATGATGGTATGAGACGGGAGTTGAGTAAGATTGATTGGGTGGTGTTTTTGGGAGAGTTGACTGGATAGACAATGGAAAGCATTCACAGATCTAATGGAGAAATTGCAAAAATCGTTTATACCGGTTTGGCATAAAAATAAACCAAAAAAGGTGACTCAACCGTGGATAACAAGGGAAATTAGAGACAGCATTAGGTCCAAAGAGAGAGCATATCAATTGGCCAAAAAAAGTACCGCAACCGAAGACTGGGAGCAGTTCAAGATGCACCAAAGGAGGACAAAGGGATTAATCAAGAGAACAAAAATAAATTACGAAAGTAAGCTTGCGGCAAAAATAAAAACCGAGTGCAAAAGCTTTTATGTCAAGAGGAAAAGATTGGTGAAATCCAGAGTAGGACCCTTGTAGTCGGAATCAGGGGAATATATAATGGGGAATAAGGAAATGGCAGACCAATTAAATTCTTACTTTAGTTCTGTTTTTACAAGAGAGGATACAAATAACCTCCCAAGGATGTTGGGAAACATAGAGACTAATGCAAGGGAGGAACTGAAAGAAATCAGTATCTCTAAGGACATGGTCTTGATGGGATTGAAGGCAGATAAATCCCAAGGGCCTGATAATCTACATCCTAGGGTACTCAAGGAAGTGGCCATTCAGATAGCAGATGCTTTAAGAATTATTTTCCAGAACTCGATAGACTCAGGATCAGTACCCATGGATTGGAGGGTAGCTAATGTTACCCCACAATTTAAAAACAGAGAAAAAGCGGGGAATTATCGGCCTGTGAGCCTTACATCAGTCGTGGACAAAATGATGGAATCCATTATTAAGGATGTAATAGCGGAGCATATGACTAGCAGAGAAGGGATCGGACGGAGTCAACATGGATTTACAAAAGGTAAATCGTGCTTGACAAATCTATTGGAATTCTTTGAGATGGTGACAGGTAAAATAGATGGGGGAGAGCCAGTGGATGTGGTGTACCTGGACTTCCAAAAGGCCTTCGATAAGGTCCCACATAAACGACTGGCTTCCAAAATCAAGGCTCATGGGATTGGGGGCAAAGTATTGATGTGGATTGAGAACTGGCTGGCAGGTAGAAGACAGAGAGTTGGGATAAATGGCTCGTTTTCTAAGTGGCAGGCGGTGACCGGTGGGGTACCACAGGGATCTGTACTGGGACCCCAGCTGTTCACAATTTACATTAATGATCTGGATGAGGAGATTGGATGTAATATCTCCAAATTTGCAGATGACACTAAGCTAGGAGGGGTTGTGTGCACGGAAGAGGGGGTCAGGAAGCTCCAGTGTGATTTGGATCAATTGAGGGACTGGGCAGATACATGGCAAATGCACTACAATGTGGATAAATGTGAGGTTATCCACTTTGGTTATACAAACTGGAGGGCAGATTACTATTTGAATGGCAATAGATTAAGAGATGGGGAAGTGCAGAGAGACCTAGGGGTACTTGTACATCAGTCTCTGAAGGTGAGCGTGTAGGTACAGCAGGCGGTTAAAAAGGCAAATGGTATGTTGGCCCTCATATCAAGAGGGTTTGAGTATAGGAACAAGGATACCTTACTGCAGCTGTCCAGGGCCTTGGTGAGACCCCAGCTGGAGTATTGTGTGCAGTTTTGGTCACCTTATCTAAGGAAGGATGTTCTTGCAATGGAGGGAGTGCAGAGGCGATTCACCAGGCTGATACCTGGAATGGCAGGAATGACTTATGAGGAAAGATTGCGCAAATTGGGATTGTACTCGCTGGAGTTTAGAAGATTGAGAGGGGATCTCATAGACACCTATAAAATTCTGGCAGGACTGGACAGAATGGATGCAGATGGGACGTTTCCAATGATGGGAAAATCCAGAACCCGGGGCCATGGTTTGAGGATAATAGGCAAACCATTTAGGACCGAGATGAGGAGGAATTTCTATACCCAGAGGGTGGTGAAACTGTGGAATTCATTGCCACAGAGGGCAGTAGAGGCAGGTTCATTAAATATATTTAAGAGGGAATTAGATCTATTTCTTCACTATAAGGGTATTAAAGGTTACGGAGAGAAGGCGGGGATGGGGTACTGAACTTTAAGATCAGCCATGATCTCGTTGAATGGCGGAGCAGGCTCGAAGGGTCGAATGACCTACTCCTGCTCCTATCTCCTATGTTTCTATGTTAAAGGTTATGGAGAGAAGGCGGGGACGGGGTACTGAACTTTAAGATCAGCCATGATCTCGTTGAATGACGGAGCAGGCTCGAAGGGTCGAATGACCTACTCCTGCTCCTATCTTCTATGTTTCTATGTTTCTATGTTTCTAATAATAATACTTAAGCCTGATTAATTAGTACCAAAACATTTTCTTTCAATAGGTTTATATAATTTTTAGTAATTATCTGAATTGGTCTTTAACTATTTTAAAAGGGAAATTGGCATATCTTGAAAAGGACCCTTTAAGGTTAATAATTCATTCTTATGCAGAATTATTTTATAACCAAAACTGACTAAATTGGGCAAATAAGGTGAATATATTTTGAAGTCTCATGATTTGAAATAAAGAGCTGAATATTGTCTGCATATAGAGAAACCTTATGTTCAACTTCGTTCCTGATTATTCCAGTAAAATCTCCACTCTCATGAAGGGCAACTGCTAGAGGTTCCAAGATCAGGTTAAAAAGCAAAGGGCTTAAAGGGCAACCATGTCAAGTTCCATTATAGAGCCCAAAAAAGTATCGATTGTTGTGAATTAGAATTAATAGACAGTTTAAGGGGCTGATGGAGTTTTTCAACATGAAGGTCTGTTGCCAAGATGGCAGCGCACATACTTGGGAGTTGACAGGGGAGTTTTGGATTCCAGGTGACAAATGGACCACTTCAGGGCTCCAGAGTGGGAGATCATCTGCCCCCATAACCTAGAAGGAGAAGCCTTGGAGAAGAACCAGCAGGGGAGGTGATCACAGAAGTGGAACAGAGAACGGCTTAGCTGCTGCAGGACTCACACCAGACTATGGAGAACTGGAAACTGGCTCATGAGAACCAAGTATCAGGATCATGATTTATCAGTAAGGATCCCGAAGGGCCTCATATGTTGGCACTTTCTGGTTATATTGGAGGTTTGGAACTAGAAGCTCAAGTTCGCTGCTGGAGTGAACCGGAAGCTGCAAAGGTTGCAAGACTGAAGGAAATGAATCCATGGACTCTTGCTGTCTCTGAATGGCTGAATGGATTCTTTCTTGCTTCTCTTTCTCTTGTTGGTGGAAGTGCTGAGCTAGTGGCACCTCTTTGTGTCCCATTACGGCAAATAAAATTACATTTATATACATGAAACAACTATATGTGTTAGAAATGAAATAAAACAAACCAAAACGGCACTTAACATTTTTTTAATCAAAATTTTTGACCCTAAAAAATAAATGGGTTCATGTTTAATATGCCAGCCCTTAATTCATGGTGGTCTTGCTGTGTTTCAAGAGTTATATTTAATTCAACAGCTGAGTCAGAATCAGATATTCCAGTCATTCAGCCTCCTGCACAACAGTGTTCAAATGTGGAAGTATGGAATGCATTGAAGTGGTCAACTCCAGTTATAAAGTCATCGAGTCAAAGAACAATACAATTCTTTGGCCCAACTTGTCCATGCCAATCAAGTGGGCATTCAGGGCTAGTCCCACGTATCTGCATTCAGTCCATATCATTCTGAACCCTTTGTATACATACAGTAAAATCTCTAGGATTCGGCACCCTTGGGGATTGGTAGATGCCGGATAAGTATATTTTCCAGTTGCCTGAGATTTAGTCTTACAATGCCTCATAGAAACATAGGAGATAGGAGCAGGAGTAGGTCATTCGGCCTTTCGAGCCTGCTCCGCCATTCAATGAGATCATGGTTGATCTTAAAGTTCAGTACCCCGTCCCCGCCTTCTCTCCCTAATTCCCTTACACTGAAGAAATATATCTAGTTCCCTCTTAAATATATTTAATGAACCTGCCTCTACTGCCCTCTGTGGCAATGAATTCCACAGATTCACCACCCTCTGGGTCAAGAAATTCCTCCTCATCTCGGTCCTAAATGGTTTGCCTATTATCCTCGAACCATGGCCCCGGGTTCTGGACTCCCCCACCCATGGAAACAACCCTTCCGCATCCATTCTGTCCAGTCCTGCCAGAATTTTATAGGTCTCTATGAGATCCCCTCTCAATCTTCTAAACTCCAGGGAGTACAATCCCAATTTGCGCAATCTTTCCTCCTAAGTCATTCCTGCCATTCCAGGTATCAACCTGGTGAATCGCCTCTGCGATTCATTGCAAGAACATCCTTCCTTAGATAAGGCGACCAAAACTCATACAACTCATTAAGAATAAACAGTTTAAAAGACAAAAAATATGATGCAGTTTTAAAACTGAACAAACTTCACTTGGAATGAATGTATAAATCTTAAAGCATTTTACTTTATTTTCAGCGCTCATTCTTTGAAAACATTTAACCGTCATTGCATCTACAGGTTCCTCACCTTCCACGGAGCCGCCCAAAATACAAACAATAACCATATAGATAATTAACATCCTCCCCTCACCCAAGTTTACAGATAAAGCTTCTACCTGAGCTGACTCTTACTAAGCTGGGATAAGGGGACACTTTAAGAGAGTCACCCCCACAGCGAGCGGCATCAACCAATTCTTCATCTTAGCAACGCCATTGCTTTATTCAAACAACTGCTGTGTGCAAAGCACATCCAAAAGTTTATGTGTAACTTCAGAGAACATTTATTTTTACAATTTTAAACTGATGTATTTTTAACCTATTATTTTATTCTTATTTATTTTAATTTTTAAAATTTATTTTCCTCCATTTTTTTCGCCCGTTGCTTGAGGCTGCTAGTTGCTTGAATTCCAAATGCCTAGTGTTTCGCTGTACATCTTTTCTAATGTCTTTTGAATGCCAGAATTGCATCTGCTTTTATGGCTTCCTCTGGCAATTGAATTCCAAATGCCTAGTGTTTCGCTGTACATCTTTTCTAAGGTCTTTTGAATGCCAGAATTGCATCTGCTTTTATGGCTTCCTCTGGCAACTTGTTCCAGATGCACCTATCCTCTGGGTTGAGGGCCCCTCAGGTGCCTCTTAAATTTCTCCCTTTTCACCATAAGCCAATGCCCTCCAGCTGGAATCATCTGGCATTTCTCTACAGAACTACATGCTAAAACCAGTGCATTCTAGTCATTATTTTTCTTGCGTAGATATTTTTCGGTGCTCACTGTTTGCCTAGCTACATATCCCTGAGACCATGTAGAAGGTGTACAGGACATCCTTTGAAATTTCCACATTTTAACAAAAAGATGGGTGTTTGGTAAGGTGCTTAGGTTTTAATCTGGTGCTCCCTGGAAGAGCTTGTTTGTTCTTCCCATGACCTGCATGATTTTAAGGTTCGCACTCGGAAGACGGGTGGGGGGGGGGCATGGGTGTGGGGAAAATGTGATGCCGCTATTTAAGAAGGCCTGCAAGGGAAAATCTGGAAATTACAGGCCAATGAGCCTAGCATTTGGATTGTTGAATTAATGAAGAGTATTCTGAGGGAAAAATGTGCATGCACTTGGATGGACAAGGGTCGTCAGTATGGTTTGGTAAGTGAGAAGTCATATCTCACAAATTTAATGGTGTTTTATTGAAGATGTGACCAAGAAGGTTGATGAAGGCAGAGCTGCTGATGTTGTATAGATGAATTTCAGCAAGACATTCAATGTGTCCACATGATAGGCTCTTCTGGAAGGTAGGAGAATATGGGATCTACGGTGAAATAACAGAATGGATAGAAAATTGGCTTCATGGTTGAGGAAGGTTGTTTATTAGACTGGAGGCCTGTGATTAATGTTGTGCTACAAGGTTTGGAACTGTCCCCATTGCTGCTTCTCAATGATTTAGATGAAAATATACTTGGCATGGTTGAAAAGTTTGCTTGATAAAGTGCTTGATAGTGAAGATGGTTGCCAAAGGTTGCAGCAGGATCTTGATTGGTTGGGTAAGTGGACAGTGGAATGACTGTTGGAATTTAATGCAGAGAAATACAGAAGCAATACTGTTAATCTACTGGTTAGCACGACCTTATTACAGTGCCAGTAACCTAGATTTCAACCTGGCACGGTCTAAAAGGGGCTTGCTCATTTCTTTCCACGACGTTCATGCATTTTTCCCCTGGGTGCTCCGGTTTGTTAACACCCTCCAAAACGTACAGGGTTGAGAGACTAATTGGGTTTGATTGGGCAGCATGGGTTCCAATGCAAATTAAAAAAAATTGAAATGTGAGATTTTGAGGGGTCTAACATGGGTAGGACCTACACAGTGAATGTGAGGGATCTGGTAAGTGTTGTAGAGCACAGGGATTGAGGAGTATAGGTACATAGTCACTTGAAAATGGTGTTACGGGTGGATAGGGTGGTCAAAAAGGTTTTCAGCGCATTGGCCTCATCAGCTAGAGTACTGAGTGGAGGAGGTCATGTGGAGTTATATAAGACATTGAGGATGCCACATTTGGAGTGCTGTGTTCAGTTTTGATCACCGTGCTATAAAAAAGATGTTGTCAAGTTGGAGAGGGTGCAGAGGAGATTTATGGGGATGATGAAGTCATCTTACAGGACTTGGGGCCTGAGGTATAGTGAGTTGAACAGGCTCGAGCACAGGAGGGTGAGAGGTGATCTCATGGAAGTACATAAAATTAGGAGAGGGTATGGATAAGGTGAATGCAGTTTTTTGTGATACTAGTTTAAAATGATGGGGGAGCTGAGGGGTAACATTTTTTTTTGACAGAGGCTGGAGACTGTGTGCAGGAGGAGGTGGATGAGGAGGTACTACTGGAATTATTAAGAGAGAAATTAGACTGATAAATGGACAGGATAGTTTTAGATGGAGATGGGCTGAATGCAATCAGGGGTGACTCAAGTGGTTGGGAAATTTTGGTCAGCATGGACAAGTTGGACTGAAGGGCCTGTTTCCACATTGTATGACACTATGACTCTCTGACTCTAAGAGGAAGTGGCTGGGCTTCAGGACGTGAAGTCGAGTTGCTGCTTGTGGTCTGTGTCACGTGTCAAATAACTCTAGCTGTGTAAACTTATCCTCCATTGCAATTAGGCCTGCAGGATTGTAACAAAATCCGGCCCCGCTTGTACTGCCACACTGGCAGGGCAGCCGTGAGAAGATGGCGGCATTGGGAGACCTCCATGCTGGGTGTTTAAACGGAGCACTCACCTCGGGTGAGCGTGATGACATCACCGCTGATGCGGGGGTGTAATTCACGCTACCCTTAAAGGGGCGTGTGCGAAGTTTGAAATAAACAGTTGTTAAAACCCCCAATGTGGTGGTTGTGAGTTTCATTTCGCGTAGCTGCCACTACATTGGTGACCCTGACGAGTCCAGATGATTTTATAGCCTCTCGCTATGGATTCCTCAGAGATCAACGCAGTCGCAGTGAAACTGCCCCCCTTGTGGACACATCACCCATGCACTTGGTTCGGGCAGGCAAAAGCGCAGTTTCGCCTCTGATACATCTCATCAGACGCCACAATGTTTTACCATGTTATGAGTGCGCTCGATGAAGAGACCGCAGCTAGGGTGGACAACCTCATCCACAACCCACCAGAGGAAGGTAAATACCTCGCCCTCAAGATCCTCCACCTCAGGACCTTCAGCCTTTCCCCGCAGCAGCAGTCTCCAGATTCCTACACCTGGATGGGTGGACGAGATGCTGGCGATAGCAGAGGACCACAAACCCTGTTTCTTTTCCGGAAAATTTTCCTCGAGCAAATGCCTGAGGACATATAACTCCCGCTGGCAGATGAGGACTTATCCGGTCCAAGACAAGTCGTGGCCCATGCAGAGGTCCTTTGGCGAACCAAGCGAGAAAATTAGGCCGCCCTCAGCCAGGTCACCCGCCCAGGGTGCAAGCAACCCCCAAGCACAAACCGGAAGATCACCACCCCACCTGGTGTTTCTACGATCAATGCTGGGGGGCTCAGCCCCCTATACCTTTCAGGGAAACGACTCAGCCAGCTGCTGTTAATGGCTGCAGTGGCTGGCCATGCGAATAGCCTCCTGCACATGACTGAGAAGTTCTCCGGCCAACGGTTCCTAGTAGACACTGGAGCTGAACTGAGCATGCTCCCGCCGACTGCTCTTAATACCCCCACCCACGCATGGGGCCCTACCCTGCGGGCAGCCAACAGATCCTCCAATAGGACTTTTGGCACTCGCAGAGCACAGATCCAGATCGGAGAGAACAAGTTCCGCTGGAAGTTTGTGCTGGCCTCGGTGGGCACGGCGGTGTTGGGGGCTGATTTCCTCTGGGTGCACAGCCTGTTAGTGGACATCAAAGGTAAGCAGTTGGTTAATGCCCACACCTTCCAATCCATTTGCTTTGATGCCACAGACGCGTGCGACCCGGGGATAGCTTCCATCAGCGCCCCCAAGGATGAGTATTCCTGTATTCTCGATGAGTCCCCCTCCATCCTTCAGTCACAGTTCACTTCCACCATACCCCAACATGGAATCTGCCACCACATCTTGACCCTTGGGCCTCCCCCCTCCACATGGTCCCCAAGACTTCTGGGGGTTGGCGCCCTTGCGGAGACTACTGTTGCTTTAATGAGGTGACCACGCCAGACTGATATCCCATCCCGTACATTCAGGAATTTTCGGCCAACTTACATGGTGCCCGGGTTTTATCGAAGGTTGACCTGGTACGGGGCTACTACTAAATCCCCGTCCACCCCGACGACATCGGCAAGACCACAATCGTCATCCTGTTCTGGCTTTTTTGAGTTCTTGCGGATGCCTTTCCGCCTCAAAAAAGTGGCCCAAACCTCCCAGCGCCTGATGGATGCGGTGGGCAGACACTTGGACTTCGTATTCATCTATCTCAATGACATCCCCATTACCAATCGGGACCACAACGAGCACAAAATTCATTTCCGCGCACTGTTCACCCACCTGGCAGAGTTCGGCCTCATGGTCAATGTAGCCAAGTGTCAGTTCGGTAGGCAGTCCCTCCAATTCCTGGGCCATACCATCTCAGAGGCTGGAGCCACCCCGGCACCGGAGAAGGTCGCAGCCGTGTGCCAGTTCCCGAAGCCCACCACCCTCAAGGGCCTACAGGAGTTCATTGGCATGGTGAACTTCTATCATTGGTTCATTCTGGGGGCTGCCCACATCATGGGACCATTGTTCACACTGATCGCCATGAAGGACAAAGCCCCGGCATGGACGGAAGAGGCCAAGAGCACTTTTACCACAATGAAAGATGCCCTGGTGAGCGCCACTCTACTAGCCCACCTGTGGCCAGACGCTCACACCATGCTCTCAGTGGATGCATCAGCTACGGCCATTGGGGGCATCCTGGAACAATGGGTCAATGGCCAGTGGCGCCTGCTTGCCTTTTTCAGCAGATACCTCTGTCCTCTGGAACTAAAGTACAACGCCTTCAACAGGGAACTCCTGGTCCTGTACTTGGCCATCAGACATTTCCACTATTTCCTGGAGGGCAGGCCATTCACCATGTTCACCGACCACAAACCGCTCAATCAGGCCCTCACTATGGAAAAAGATCCCTGGTCCGCTCGCCAGCAGCGGCACCTATCCTATGTGTCAGAGTTCACCACTGACATCCGACACCAAGCCCCCAGCCGGAACTATGCTCAGCTAGCGCAGGCACAGAGGGAGGATGCGGAAACATAAGCCTTTCACACCGCCATCACAGGGCTCCAGCTTCGGGACCTCAAGTTTCCAGGCAGCCCCGGCACGCTGCTCAGAGACGTTTCCACCGGCTTGCCATGCCCAGTAGTCCCGCCGCAGTGGAGGTCGCAGGCTTTCAGCATGGTCCATGATTTGGCCCACCCCTTGGGCAAGACCTCAGTTCAGATGGTTGCAGAGTGTTTTGTGTGGCATGGTCTCAAGAAGCAGGTAGCTCAGATGGCGAGGAACTGCATGTAGTGCCAGACCTCCAAGATCCACCATCATGCAAAAGGCCCGGTACAGCAGATCGACTCCACGGCCAAAAGATTCGATCACATACACGTCAAAATCGTGGGCCCCCTGCCTGTGTTCAGGGATGCCTGCTACTTGTTGACAGTGATCAACCACGCGATGAGGTGGCCAAAAGCCATTCCACTGAAAGACACTTCCGCCGGGACCTGCGCCAAGAACCTATTTGCCCACTGGATCACCAGGTTTGGAGTCCTGGCACACATGATGAACGACAGAGGTGCTCAATTTACATCTATCCTCTGCGCACAGTTGGCGAGCCTCTTGGGGGTCAAGCTCCACCACACCACTGCATATCACCCCCAAGCCAATGACCTAGTGGAGCGTTTCCACCGACACCTAAAATAGGCCCTCATGGTTCGCCTCACTGGTCCTGGTTGGACGGATGAGTCGTCCTGGGTTCTGCTCAGCATCAGAATGGCTCCGAAGGAGGACCTTCAGGTGTCATCCATGGAGTTGGTTTATGGTGCTCCGCTGTGGCTACCCAGGGAGTTCTTCAGCCTGGACACTGGCTATGCAGCCAAAAATCTGACCTTGTTAGCAGATTTATGGGGTAAGCTTGCCTCGCTAGTCCCCGAACCCCTACCCCCATCCTACCACAGCAGCCGGCTGTCCTGTTTGCCCAAGGAGCTGGACACAACCGAATATCTTTTCGTCTGGCACGGTCCTGCAGCGCCCTTACGAAGGACCCTGCAAAGTCCTGCAGCGATCAGTGAAGACGTTCACCTTGGACATTGGGGGCAAGGGGGAACTCTTCACGGATGACCACCTCAAAGTGGCATACCTGGACCCTAGCCAGCTGGTAGAGACAGCCCAACCGAAATGTCGAGGCCAGCTGCCCAGGTGGTGAGATGCGTATGCCCATTCTGGGGGGAGGGTTGTGTTGTGGCTCACATACTCGTGGTGAACCGTCCCCACTTGTACCGCCGCACCGGCGGGGCAGCCACGGGAAGATGGCACCATTGAGGGACCTCCATGCTGTGTGGTTTGAATGGAGCCCGCGCCTCCGGCGAGCGTGATGATGTTACCGCCAATGGGGGGGTGGAGCTCATGCTACCCTTAATGGGGCGTGTGCAAAGTTTGAAATAAACAGTCGTTGGAACCCCCAACGTGGTGGTTGCAAGATTCATTTCGCATAGGGCTGTCGCTACAACTGTACAGATGTGAGAGTATTGCAGGTGCTTGTGGCTACTGAATGGAAGTAAATGAATTAGCACTGCGGCAGTTTCTCACTGAATCCTATATTTGAGTTGATGTGCAATATTGTGATATCAATGGAGGTGGCATCAAGGAACTTCAAAAGCAGAAGTTGAGCGTGTAGGTAAGACCTGCCAGAATTGCTGTCGTGGATGAATGAAGCACTTAAAAAAAAAGCGGAATGCTTCAGGTGCCAGGAGAAAAGTCATATATCCTTAGCAGTGAATCAAAGTCATTCTAATTAGGTGATTTCTTCACAGAAGGGTAATTTTCACAGTAAAATACTACAGAGAAGAAATCTCCTCAGTACTGAAACTTATCAAATAATGGTGAGCTTGACTTACATAGACATCACCAGCAGTGGGCAAGAGAAAAATGACTTGGGCATAAAGGGTGATTAAACGATCAATGCACTGACAGCAGATTGGCTGACAATGCATTGGTGCATTGCACAGTGTGTATAGGAGTTGCTCGGCAGAAGATAATGAATAGAGCTCAGAACATAATGCAAACCATCCTCCCTTCCAGCTACATCTTGTGCTGCCTGGGAAAGGCAGCCAACATCAGTATGACTATTTTATCCGTGACACATACTCTTCTCTCTCCTCCTAACAGGGAAAAAGCTCAAGAGTGTGAAAGCACACATCGACAGCCCTAAAGACATTTTCTTTCAATGCAGCTATTGAATCAACTCCATAACAGTGCGGTTATGCTGGCCCTTTGTGCTAATTGATCTTTCTTTTTCATTGCAGTCCCTTATACTCTGAAATTATATTCTTTGTACAACTGTATGAATGTTTGAAATAATCTGTTAGTCTGCTCACTGAAGGAGCATTCTTACTACACTAGACATCTCCAAAGTGGTTGATGTTGACCCCTGGGGAATGATGGGACTATCCAAGGGGTCAAAAAATGCCAGGGGGTTGATAAACACTGGAGGGGGGTGGGGGAGGTCAATTGAATTTTTGGGATCAAAAGAACTGTAGAGCCCAAGGTTCCCACTTCTGCATGGGAGCCTGAGGTTCCGGCTCCTGCCCAGGAACCCGAGGTGACTTCTTCGATGAAGACGGCAAACTGCAGCCATGTTTAGAATGGAATCTCCATTCAGTCGATGCTGAAGCCTGAGACCCAGCTCCGTTTGGCAACTTCCCAACCAGAAGCAAAGTTTATTTTTACTGTTAGTGTAATAATTGCTTAATTTATAGAATTGTTACTTGGCGATTGGATTGTTGCTGGGAGGCCTGGACCCCATGCATGTGGTATGCAATTACCCTCACTAATGTATATGGAAACTGCATTTCTATTTAATTATCTTTTTTTTTAAAATTTGTTTTTGTGCATGCCTGGGGGGCGGGGGGGGGCACTATGAGGGATCAAGAATTCCATGAAGGGGTTAATGGTCAAAAAGTTGGGGGCCTTCTGCACTATACTCAGTATTTTGTGATAAATAAATTTAATCATAATACTTAGAGCAAACAAAACTGGATAGCAGTATATTGATTCCACAATGACATTGAACGAAGCAGCTGGATGACAGTATCTATTGCCTCCTGTCTAGGAGCTCGTACAGACTAGTGTTTTTACCAAATTAAATCTTGTAGTTGATGAAAGTAGATAAAGTGAGTTTCCAATACTTAACAATAACTTCTCAGAGAGTCTGATATGGTAGATATCAGGAAAATGTTTCAAAGTATTCAGCATAGAAGTTGGGAGGTGATCCTGCAGTTGAATATGAGATTACTGAGGCTTATTTGGAGTATTGGGATCAGTTTTGTTCACTTTGCTACAGGAAAGATGTCAAACATATAGAAAACTTATATAAATGTATGAAATTATGTCAGGCATAGATAATATTGATGTTGGGTAAGTTGTTTCTATCGGACTGGGAGACTAGAACGAGGAGACGTAGCCTCAAAATTCAGGGAAGTTGATATAGGTTAGAGATGAAGAGGAACTGCTTTTCTCAGAGGGTGGAGAATCTGTGGAATTCACTGCCCTTTGAAGCAGTGGAAGTGATCTCAGTAATTATAGTTAAGACAAAGTTGGATAAATTTTTACATAGTAGGGGAATTAAGGGATGCGGGCAGGTAGATGGAGATGAGCCTATCATCAGATCATCCATAATCTCATTGAATGGCAGATCAGGATCAACTGGATGGCCGACTCCTGCTCCTATTTCTTATGTTCTTATGTTCTAAGCTGGAGAAGGTGCTGCTATGGAGTCCAGAGGACCCCAAAATCCAGCAGCATTAGATATGCACCACAACACAGGGTTACTTAAACAAAAGTTGTTTTTAATTATATTTGAAGAAGAAACAGAATTAAACTTTAACTTATTACTTAACCAACCTAACTACTTAATTCCCCCTGTAATACTAAGCGCAGGTGTGTGTAATGTATATTTAAGATTAGAAAAGTTCTTTGGATCACAGTCCAATCTCACTGATTGCCAGCAATTCTTGTACTGTGCACAGAAGTTAGCATTAACAAAGTTCACCAGTCTTTGGTGCTTAACAGGCAAATAGTTACCACTCAGGAGGGTTCTTGCTGGTTTTCAGAGAGAGATTTCTATTCCAGGACATCCACAACTGATTCTTCTCAATCAGTCTTGCTGATTAAACTTTCCCCCTTCAGGGTTCTCCAGATGATCCTCTTTCTTTCAGGTCACCTTTCACACTGCCAGTCTTCTCCTTTGACCAGGCAGCCTTCCAAAGTTTGCCAGCTTGTCCCTCTGGAACAGATTTCTGTCTCTCCCCTCTCTGTTTCACACCCTCCCTTTCTGAGATCAAAACTTTTCTTCTCTCCCTGCAAAGATCACATGCTCTCCCAGGCAAGCTGCTGTCAATACTTTGTTGCCTCCTGCAAAAAGCATTCTGCAAAAGTTCTGCAAATATTCTGTGTTTTAAAATGTGTGTGTGTGCAAGCTGCTCTAACAATTCCTCCCAAACCACCTCTAAATAAATACTCTGTCACACCTTTCCCCTTTAAAGGGAATTTTAACTCGAGTTAAAACTCAGTTATAACTAAATTGTCTTAAAATCACTAAAGAGATATACACAATGTATAACATGTTATAATACAGTCATTCAATTTTGAGAGTATTTCAATAAATGATCAATTTTAACACCTTGACAATCGGCAATCACATTATTTACACCTCTGATATGGTTAAATTGCAGATCATATTCTTGTAAAATTACACTCCAGTTTAACAATCTTCTGTTTTTATTTTTCATTTTATTCAAAAACACCAGGGGATTGAGGTCAGTGAAAATAACAATTGGTTCATGAGAGGTACCAAGATACATGTTAAAATTCTGCAGAACTAACAGTTCTTTTTCAATTGTGGAATAGTTCTTTTGATGAACGTTGAATTTATTTTTTGAAAAGTAGGCAAATGGATGGTCAATTTCATTATGTTTTTTCAATAAAACTGCACCTGCTGCTCCCTCACTGGCATCCACTGCTACAGAAAATGGTCTGTCAAAATCATTGTTTATTCCTTTTGAGGCGCACCAACGGTCAAAACACACAAATTTCTTCAGAGCAAAATCCATATAAGATTGATTCCATGTTTTCACTAAACTCCTAAATTTTTGTCTATATGCCTCTGGAACCAACTCATAAGCTTTCAATACTGCTTGTTTAACAGTATCATAATTTGCCACTTGCTCTGGAGTCAGGCTAAAGTATGAAACTTGTGCTTTTCCTTTTAATACACTTTGAAGCATAAGAGGCCATATTTCTTTTGGCCATCTTGAGCTCTCAGCCACCTTTTCAAAAAGCTGAAAATATATATCTATATCTCCCTCATCAAAAGGAGGCACTAGATTTATCTCTCTACTAGCCAAAAACCTCTCCTCAGCAGTTACAGACTCAGTTCTCGTACTTCTTTCTATCTCCATTCTTAACTTCTCTAATTGAAACTGTCTGTCCTTTTCAGCTTCTTCTGCCTCATGTTGTTGTCTCTGCAACTCAAAATTACATTTCTCTCTTTCTTCTTGCACCTGCAATTTCTCCAATTCGAACTGCAATCCAAAAGATCTATTCTCTGTAAAATTTTCTAAGTCTTCCTCAACAAATTTATCTTCACATTTAATATTTCACTATAATCCTCTGTATTTGTACTTTTCTCATCCAATATTTAACTTCAGCAATTTTCAATGCCTTAGAAATAACCATCAGTTTCTCTTTTCTCATGTTTTGCAGCCCTGCGGGTGATGGTTGCAACAAAAATATATCAACTTCCATTACTGCTGTTTTTCCAGGTACCAGCTTTAAGTTAGTTTGCAAAAATAGCTTGCAAAAATTCCAGACACAATAGCTTGCAAATAAAAACCAATCAACTAATAAATCATCAAATTGCAATGTTCAAATCCTAAATGACGAGCCCCCATAAAATGTTATGGAGTCCAGAAGACCCCAAAAACCAACAGCAATAGATATGAACCTCAACACTGTGCTACTTAAACAAAAGTTGTTTTTAATTATATTTGAAGAAGAAAACAGAATTCAACTTTAACTTATTACTTAACCTCTTTGGCTTGACTTCATGGACGAAGATTTATGGAGGGGTAATGTCCACGTCAGCTGCAGGCTCGTTTGTGGCTGACAAGTCCGATGCGGGACAGGCAGACACGGTTGCAGCGGTTGCAAGGGAAAATTGGTGGGTTGGGGTTGGGTGTTAGGTTTTTCCTCCTTTGTCTTTTGACAGTGAGGTGGGCTCTGCGGTCTTCTTCAAAGGAGGTTGCTGCCCGCCGAACTGTGAGGCGCCAAGATGCATGGTTTGAGGCGATATCAGCCCACTGGCGGTGGTCAATGTGGCAGGCACCAAGAGATTTCTTTAGGCAGTCCTTGTACCTCTTCTTTGGTGCACCTCTGACACGGTGGCCAGTGGAGAGCTTGCCATATAACACGATCTTGGGAAGGCGATGGTCCTCCATTCTGGAGACGTGACCTACCCTGCGCAGTTGGATTTTCAGCAGCGTGGATTTGATGCTGTCTTCTTCTGCCATCTTGAGTACTTCGATGTTAGGGGTGAAGTTGCTCCAATGAATTTTGAGGATGGAGTGGAGACAATGCTGGTGGAAGCGTTCTAGGAGCCGTAGGTGAACCCGGTAAAGGACCCATGATTTGGAGCCGAACAGGAGTGTGGGTATGACAACGGTTCTGTATATGCTAATCTTTGTGAGGTTTTTCAGTTGGTTGTTTTTCCAGACTCTTTTGTGTAGTCTTCCAAAGGCGCTATTTGCCTTGGTGAGTCTGTTGTCTATCTCGTTGTCGATCCTTGCATCCGATGAAATGGTGCAGCTGAGATAGGTAAACTGGTTGACCGTTTTGAGTATTGTGTGCCCGATGGAGATGTGGGGGGGCTGGTAGTCATGGTGGGGAGCTGGCTGATAGAGGACCTCAGTTTTCTTCAGGCTGACTTCCAGGCCAAACATTTTGGCAGTTTCTGCAAAACAGGACATCAAGCGCTGAAGAGCTGGCTCTGAATGGGCAACTAAAGCGGCATCATCTGCAAAGAGTAGTTCACAAACAAGTTGCTCTTGTGTCTTGGTGTGAGCTTGCAGGCCCCTCAGATTGAAGAGACTGCCATCCATGTGGTACCGGATGTAAACAGCGTCTTCATTGTTGAGGGCTTTCATGGCTTGTTTCAGCATCATGCTGAAGAAGATTGAAAAGAGGGTTGGTGCGAGAACGCAGCCTTGCTTCACGCCATTGTTAATGGAGAAGGGTTCAGAGAGCTCATTGCTGTATCTGACCCGACCTTGTTGATTTTCGTGCAGTTGGATAACCATGTTGAGGAACCTACCTAAGAACTTAATCCCCCCGCTAATACTAAGTACAAGTGTGTGTAATGTATATTTAAGATTAGAAAAGTTCTTTGGATCACAGTCCAATCTCACTGGTTGCAACCAATTCTTGTACTGTGCATAGAAGTTAGCATTAACAAAGTTCACCAGTCTTGGTGCTTTACAGGCAAATGGCCACCACTCAGGAGGGTTTTGCATTTTTTCAGAGAGAGATTCCTTTTCCAGGACATCCACAACTGATTCTTCTCAATCACTCTTGCTGATGAAACTTTCCCCCTTCAAGGTTCTCCAGATGATCCTCTTTCTTTCAGGTCACCTTTCACACTGCCAGTCTTCTCCTTTGACCAGGCAGCCTTCCAAAGTTTGCCAGCTTGCCCCTCTGGAACAGATTTCTGTCTCTCCTCTCTCTGTTTCACACCCTCCCTTTCTGAGATCAAAACTTTTCTCCTCTCCCTGCAAAGATCACATGCTCTCCCAGGCAAGCTGCTGTCAATACTTTGTTGCCTCCTGCAAAAAGCATTCTGCAAAAGTCCTGCAAATATTCTGTGTTTTAAAATGTGCGTGCGTGCAAGCTGCTCTAACAATTCCTCCCAAACCACCTCTACATACTCTGTCACAGTTGCAGAAAAAATTTACAAGGATGTTATGACTATGTGGATGGAGTTATGGGAAGAGGTTGAGAAGGCTAGGGCTTTATTCCTTGGAGTGCAACAGGATGAGGGGTGATTTTATAGAGGTAAAAATAAAGCCATGAAAGGAATAGAATGTATATTGCCCAGAGTAGGGAAATTAGGAAAGAGAGTATATAGAATTAAGGGAGTGATTTAATGTGAACCTGAGGGATAACCTTTTTACACAAAGAGTGGTAGGTGTTTGAAAAAAGCTGTCAGAGGAAGTGTTTGAGACAGGCACTATTGCAATATTTAAGAAATTGGTCTAAATTCATGGATAGGATAGGTTTACATATGGGCCAAATGCAAGCAGGAGGGACATTTTGGTAGGTGTGGGCAAAATGGGCAGAAGAACCCGTGTTGTACTGTGTGACTCCATGATTCAATGTCAATAAAGATATGGCAGCAGATATGGAGGGATGCCAACATGTTTATATTCCCTTCTTAAGCTGCACACCATCCTGACAGAAATATAATGCCCAACCTACCATATTTCTGGAACTGAATTCTGAACAAACTTACTGAACAATCAGACTATATTTGACAGGAAGTCACCCCACAGTCACCTCCACAGTGGTAATTAAGGAATGAAAAACATGTACTGTAAGTATGGTTAGTGCAGCAGTTTGCACATGCTATTGAAGCACTAATGACCCAGATTTGAATGTAGCACTGTCTGTAAGGAGTTTGTATGTTTACCCCATGTCCGCATGGATTTCTTCTGGGTGCATTGGTTTCCTCCCACTCTTCAAAAAATGCTCAGGGATTTTTGGTGTATTTGAGGGTCATTGGCTCAAACCATGTCTAAATTTTATAACATACTGTCCCTGCCAGCAGCATCAGTAATCACAAAGCTGAATTTTTAAAAATAAGACAGGATATACTTTCTTTACCTATTTACTAGCCATAATAAATGCAACTTTAGATGTGATTGGATTGTCATCAGTGCAATATAAACTAATTTTCAGGTTTTAAGTGCTTGTGATAACATGATTGCTTCTAATTTTATGGTCAAGAAACTGCCAGAGAATGAATTTGCGCTTTCCAAATGAAATATCACCATTAAAGTGTCACTGGGACAGTAGCTCACACACAGTTCATTGTAGTCATTCATCTCTGTCAGAAAGTGTGGATTCAGAGTCTAACTCCTGAGATTTGAAAAGAAGATTTCAGGCTGGTGGATTGAAATCCTCAATGTCTGATGGCGTGCTGTGTTGTCAGATTCCCTGCCTTTCAGGCGAGATGACAATAATTTCTGGGCTCTCGGCTGGGTTAAAGATCCCATGGACCTATTTTAAAGAATGAAGAGGATGTTTTTTTGTCCTGGCATCATGTTTCATTTTAAGGAAGCTTTTTAATTTAATCTCCTAAAGTCACTCATTTTTAAACTAATATTAATGATTAATCATTAAAAACATTTAAGCTTAAATTGGCTTGACTAGATAATGCAAAAAGCAAAGCTTTTCACTGTTTCTTGGTGCACAGGACAATAAACAATTCATTCATTTCAATCAATTGAAAGCTCACCTTAAACCAGCATTGCATAAACAAATATGAACATCATTTTGTCAGCCAAAAGCACAACCACGTTCATATTGGAGCAACGTCCAATCTTATTTCCGACACAAGAAGTCCATTGGGGATTGATTTTCGGATGACCAGCCATCGTAAGAGAAAATTCAACATTTCAATCGTTATATAATTTTTCTCATTCTAACTCAGATTCCTTCATTAATCCAAACAATGAATAACTGAACACACATCAATGTAAAACTGTTCAGTGCCCCTTCAAAATGGTGCCTTGAGGCTCCTAAATTGGCTCTTTTGATGGCTGCTTATAAGAGAAGGTCAAAACCACCAGATAAAGCAACGACTGAGTCTTTAAAACCAATTTTGTGAACTCTAATGGTCTCCTTATTATTTGAGCTTAGGGACATCTAGAGACTGTGAAAGTGTGCATTATAATGTC
The DNA here is from genome assembly GCF_036971445.1 of Narcine bancroftii. Lineage (NCBI taxonomy): Eukaryota > Metazoa > Chordata > Chondrichthyes > Torpediniformes > Narcinidae > Narcine > Narcine bancroftii. Next base: position 22,801,471 of record NC_091471.1, read on the forward strand.
CACCAATCTCAGGCCAGAACTATCTGTTCCTCCTGCCCCCGCTCCCCCCCCCCCACCACCACCATAACATTGATTTCACATCACACAAATATATATAGAATTGCAGCAGTATAAAACATATCACTCTGGCACTTTACAATATCAGTTAACAGTTATATTCAGAATTTAGAGAGTGGAACTCACTGTCATGGTAGCTTAAAAACTTCAATTCAGTTTAAAAGAAAAAAACCTCGCAACAGTAAACAATTTCAGTCAAAGTCCAAGTTCAGATATATTATCAGAGTACAGATGTGACATCACCTACAACCCTGAGATTCTTTTTCATGCAGGCAAGATAGAATTACCACTTAATGGTCGTGCAAAAAAATCTGTACTCAACATACAAATGTAAACAAATAAACAAATGTAAACAAAATGACCTTGCGATACAGAGAGAAACAAATCAATAATGTGCATAAGTAAGAGTCCTTAAGTGAATCTCTGATTGAGTTTGTTGTTGAGGAGACTGATGGTGGAGGCGGAGCAGCTGTCCCTGAACCTGATGATGAGTCTTGAGTCTCTTGAGGCAGCAGTGAGAACAGATTTTGTGCTGGGTGGTGTGGATCCTTGATGATTGCAGCTGCTCTCTAATAGCAATGATGGCAATTCTCAATGGTAAGGAAGGTTTTGCCTGTAATGTCCTGGGCTGTGTCAACTACATTTTGCAGTGCTTTCCCCATACAAAACCACAAAGCAGTCAGTCAGCAACATCTGTAGAAATTTTCCAGTGTTTCCAATGTCATACCAATCCTCTGTCAACTCCTGATGCCATTAGTGTGTTGGATCCAGGAAATATCCTCTGAGATAGTGACTCCCAAGAACTTAATTTTCTCATCCTCTCCACCTCTGATTTCCCCAATGATCACTGGATTGTACACCTCTGGTTTTCTCTTGCTGAAGTCAACAAACAAAACAACCAAGGTCTCAGGTTTTCAATAAAAAAAAATCAAGTGCTCCATTCATGCATTTTGTGAAAATAACTCCAATGACCTATTGCTAGGAAACATTAACCCTATTCCAGCCTTGTCCCCAATATATTTTCTGCATTCTTTCTGGTTTTCCTGATGGTCACGAATGGTTGGCTCTCAACAAAGGCTTCATTTTCATCCCTTACTTCTCCACTTTAATGAACTCTGTCTCTCAAATTCGAGTTCCAGTTCAAGTGTATTATTTGGATGGGGAGAACATTTAAAAATCAGAGATGCAAAGGGATTTAAGAGTCCTGTTTCAGAATACCCTAAAGGTTCACCTTCAGTTTGAGTGAGTGATGAAGAAAGCTAATGTGATGTTGGTATTCTTAGCTAACGGAAAAGGATATAACTGTAAGAGCAGAGATGTGATGTTGCAGCTTTATAAGGCACTGATGAGGCATCACTTGAAGTAAGGGGTGCAGTTTTGGGCTTTTCATTTGAGAAAGGAAGTTTTGGCTTTGGAGAGGCTTCAGAGAAAATTTACAAGAATGATTCCTGGAATGAAGGGATTAGCATATGAGGAATGTGTGATGGCTTTTGGACTGTACTCCTTGGAGTTCAGAAGAGTGAGTGGAGACCTCGTAGAAGAATTTCAAACATTGAAAAGCCTGCACAGAGCAGATGTGGCAAAGTTGTTTCTCTTGCTAGGGTACAACTTCAGGACTGAAGTGCACTCATTTAAAACAGAGATACAGAGGAATTTATTTATCCAGAGAGTGGTGAATCTCTGGAATTTGCTAGCATGGACGACGGTGGAGGCCAGGTCATTGGGTGCATTTAAGGCAGAGATGAATAGGTATCTGAATAGTTGGGGTATCAAAGGTGATAGGGAGAAAACAGGGAAATGGGACTGAGTGGTAGAATGGATCAGCTCATGATGGAATAGCAGAGCAGATTCAATGGGCTGAATGGCCTACTTCTTCTCCTATACTTAAGATTTTCTGATTATTATGTGACTGTACATACACCAACCCAACAAAACAGTGTTTCTTCAGGCCACTTAAAATCGGTGCTGGCTGTCTACCTTCAGCTCATCCACCTTCCTTACAATACTCCTAGCATTAAAGTAAATGCATTTCTAGATGAAGGGGTGGTAAATTGGATTAGTAATTGGATTAGTAAGTATGCAGATTTTAATTAAATTTCAAAACAGATAGGCGGAGAATGAAGAAGGTTTTCAAAGCTTGCAGAGAGATTTGGGCAAATTAGAAAAGTGGGCTGAAAATTGGAAAATGGAGTTTAATGCTGACAAATGTGAGGTGCTACATTTTGGTAGGACTCATCAAAATAGGACATACATGGTGAATGATAGGATGTTAATGAATGCAATTGAACAGAGAGATCTAGGAATAATGGTACACAGAGTCAAAGTGGACAAATGTGTGCGGAGCCAAATGAGATGGGGGAGATATTGAATGAGTTCTTCTCATCGGTTTTCACTAGGGAGAAGGATATGGATTCGTGTAGGTTAAGTAAGGCAAAATGGGTAATTATGGAAAATGTAGGCATTAGGAAAGAGGAGGTGTTGGAACTTCTGAGGCATATAAAAGGTGGATAAGTCATCAGGTCCCAACAGGAATTTCCCCAGAACCTTGAAGGAAATAACAGAGGCTCTGACTGTGATTTTTCAACAGTCACAAGAGGAAGGTGTGGTGCCGCGTGATTGGTGTGTTGCACACGTGGTTCCTTTGTTTAAAAAGGGCTCCAGGTGTAGGCCCAGCAATTATCAGCCAGTAAGTTTGACATCGGTGGTTGGTAAACTAATAGAAAGTATTCTTAGAGAAGATATGTATAAGTATCTAGAGGGGCAGGGACTAATCAGGGACACCCAACATGGGTTTGTGAGGGGATCATGTTTGACAAATCTTGTTGAATTCTTTGAGGAAGTGACTAGAAAGGTTGAGGATAGAGCAGTAGATGTAGTCTATCTGAATTTCAGTAAGGCTTTTGATAAGGTTCCACGTGGAAGGTTGGTAAGGAAGGTTCACGCGCTAGGTATTAATGTTGAGATAGTCAGATGGGTTCAATGGTGGCTAGAAGATAGGCGCCAGAGTGTCATGGTGGATACCTATGTCAGGATGGAGACCAGTGATGAGTAACGTGCCTCAGGGATCAGTGTGGGGTCCATTGTTGTTCGTCATTTACATTAATGATTTGGATGATGGAGTGGTAAATGGGGTGAGTAAATATGTGGATGTTACAAAAATAGGGGGACTTGTGGATAGTGAAGATGGTTTTTGGGGACTGCAGAAGGATGTGGCCTGCTTAGAAGAGTGGGCTGAAAGATGGCAGATGGAGTTTAATGTAGATAAGTATGAAGTGCTTCATCTTGGGAAGAATAATTAAAACAGGTCATATGCAGTGAAGGGGAGGGTGTAGAGGAACAAATTGTGGAATAAAATTTCATTGATCTTTGAAAGTGGATTCTCATGTAGATAGGGTGGTAAAGGCTTTTGGTATGCTGGCCCTTATAAATCAAAGCATAGAATATAGGAGATGGAAGGTGATGTTGAGACTGTTTAAGGCATTGGTGAGGCCAAGTTTGGAATACTGTATGCAGTTCTGGTCTCCAAATTACAGGAAGGATATCAATAAGGTAGAGAGGGTTCAGAGAAGATTTACAAAAATGTTGCCTGGATTGCAGTATCTAGAATACAAAGAAAGATTGAGTAGACTGGGTCTTTATTCATTGGAGCATAGAAGGTTGAGGGGGGATTTGATAGAGGTATATAAAATTATGAGGAGGATAGATAGAGTAGATGTGAATAGGCTCTTCTCCTTGAGAGTAGGTGAGACTGGAACATGGTGTCATAAGTTAAAGGTTGGGGGAGAATAGCTTTAGAAATAACATAAGAGGAAACTTTATCACTCAGTGGTGGCTGAGTGGAATCACCTTCTGGAAGAGGTAGTTGCAGCAGGGTCAATTTTCTCATTTTAAGAGCCGTTTGGATGAATGCATGCATGTGAGATGATTGGAGGGTTATGGACAGGGAGCAGGTAGGTAGGACTAATGAAGTTCACTTAAAAAGTGGATGAGAGGGGCTGATATGGCCTGTTTCTATACTGTAATTGTTATATGGTTATATCATTAATGTATATAACAAATAACAATGGACCCAGTACAAATCCTTGAGGCACACCATTCATCACAGGCCTCCAACCTGGTTATTCACCACCACTCTTTGACATCTCCCATCCAGTCACTGTTGAATCCATTTTGCCACTTCAACATTTATACCTGACACTTATACCATCCTAACTAACTTTCTGTGAGGGACCTTGTCAAAGACCTTACTAAGATCTATATAGACAACATCCACCACCTTATCCTCATCAATTTTCCTGGTAACTTCATAAAAAAATTCAATAAGCTTGTCATGTACAAATCCATGTTGACTGTCATAATCATACCATGTCTATTCAGATAATTACATGTACCATCTCTAAGAACACTTTCCATTAGTTTGCCCACCACTGACATCAAGCTTGCAGGCCAATAATCGCTTGGTTTACTCCTTGAACCTTTTCTATAGAATAGGACAACATGCATAATCCGCCAATCTTCCGACACCATCCCTGTCGCTAATGACATCTTAAATATTTCTGTAAGAGCCCCTATTTCTACACTTTTAATTGTTTACATGTTTATGCTGTGCACAGTTTATTTTTTGGACTACCAATTAGTGGTAATTCTGCCGTGCCCGCAGGAAAAAGGAGTTTCAGGAAAAATGACATGCATGTACCCTGACAATAAATTTGAAATAAATCCCACTTTAATTTATCTTTTGTCTGATAAGAGGCCATTTGCTTATAATTAATGTGTTGGATTCTAGTTGTCATTAAAAACCCAATGATGTATCTGAGAATATTTTATAAACCTTGCTTTTTCTTTGGCTCCTCAAATTTGGTATGCATACTTTTCCTATCAAAGTATTTGGACCATAAGATGATAAGACTACAAGACATAGGAGCAGAAATAGGCTATTCAGCCCATTGAGTCTTCCTTGCCATCCAATCATGAGCTGATCCATGTACCCAACTTCCCGGCCTTTCCTCGTATCCTTTGACGCCCTTGCTAATCGAGAACCTATCTATCTCTGCCTTAAGTACACTCAGTCTCCACAATTGTCAGTGGCAATGAATTTCACATCCTCTGGCTAAAGAAATTACTCCAGACCTCTGTTCTAAGTGGATGCCCTTCAATCCTGAATTCTATTTAGCCTTGATTTGAAGGCAGATTTGCCCATCACTCAGCCATTGTTTATTAGCGTTATTCTTCACTGTCAATTTTTTAATCCTCAGAGAAGCTGATACGTTAAATAAATATCTTTGTGACTCTACAACTTACAGCAATAAAAAAAATAACTTATCGTATGGTCAGGCACACTGTGACATCAGTGTCATTGGACAAAAAATTGAAGAGAAAAAAATATAACTGCTGTAAATTGGAAATTAAATAGATAAGCAGAATATGCAAAAAAAATGCAGCAAGGATGGGCAGCAGCTGATAGAATTGCAGAGTTGTATGTCTCAGAAATTGGTCCTTCAGTCCACTGTCTTTGCTGGTCTAACCTTTATCTGAGTATTTCCAGGGTTTTGAGTTTGAATTTCATGATGAATCTTTTGTTTTTCTGAAATATTATTCATTTTATCTTGCATCATTTTGTGATAACTTATTGATGTCCAGAAATTGGATTTGTTTGTGCCATTATAAATGAACATCAGGGATGGTAGAGGATCATGAGCCCAAAGGTACATGTGTGCTCAAAGAAGAGAAAGTTACAATGAAATTCAATTACTCAGCATCAATTGATCAGAAATCCTGATATATCAACATCTGGAATACTCATTAGTCAGGGCATGTTAGCTGATGGTTCAGATGCATTTGGGGATGGAATCAAGACTATGGGCAAGTTGTGGTTAGGGCTGTGATTGGGGGGTTGCAACACTAGAGATCAGGGTAGGTTTGGACCAGAATTGGATCCTGTATGTTTCTCACTTCCTTTCATCTCATTGGTTTCAATGGAAATGTGATTATTCTGCCCTGTAGCTGATGTGTTCAGAATAGTTTTATGTTTCACATAAACATAGACTCCAGAGCCACTGCTGCTCGGGATCTGGGACAGGTGTATCAATGGGTCTTCTGGAATTGGCTGTGGCTCACAGTCTGGAGCGCAGCAACAATCACAAGTAATGAAATATGCACACATGGAGCTGGTTTCCAGTGGGGGGGGGGAGAGGGGAGAGCGGAGAGGGGAGGGGGAGAGGGGGGAGAGGGAGGGAGGATCCAAGTCAAGTTTATTGTCATCTGATTGTCCATGTACAATTTGACAAAACAGCATTCTTTGGTACTCTGTGCATAAACATGCATACATATTTAGACAAATAATACATATGCAGGACAAGTGTTATCTATATAAATAAATATTGTTTTGTACAAGTAAGATTCTCTGATGGTTAGTGTGAGCAGTTCCTTTGGTCGTTCAGCATTCTCATTACCCATGGAAAGAAGCTGTTCCTCAGCCTGGTGGCGCTGGCTCTGATACTCCTGCATGTTTTCCTGACAGGAGCAGCTGAAAGATGCTGTGTGCAGGGTGGAAGGGGCCTCAATAATTTTGCATGCCCTCTTCAGACAACGATCTTGGTAGATCACGTCGATGGGGGGGAGATGGAGACTCCAGTGATCCTCTCTGCCATTCTTATGGTGCTATGGATTGACCTCTGATCTATTTCTCTGCAGCAACCGTACCACACTGTGATGCAGCCGACCAGGACGCTCTCGATAGAGCTCCTATAGAAGGTTGACATAATGGTGGCTGGTAGCCTGGTTGCTGTTGCACCTTGTTGACAAGTGAGATATTGAGTGTCCACGATAGGTCAATAGTTAAGTAACTCCAAGGAAGGAGTGGACTTGAAGAGAACTCCAAGGAAAGAGTCCATGTCACCTGTGAGGATGAATCGCACGCGTCATCTGGAAGGACCGATCACACATCAGCTTCACTGGTGGGCAGATCTAATGCTTTATTGGCAGGTGAGGTCACTTTCGGTCTCTTGCCTGCTGGAGAAGCATTATCCTCCCATTACAGTAACAGAAAATAAAGTGAAATAAAGGTGGATTGGGGTGTTATGAGAAGTGACATTTAATTGTCTGTTGGTCCTGGATTATCAAAGTCATTTCATAGGGTGTGATGTGGGAAGGCTATTGGCCAAGCTGTCAGGCCTGGACTGTTCTTTCATTGAGATCAAGGTCATGCTGACTCTGAACTTCCTAATTATACCTTTGCAGACTCTTCTCTAAACTACAAGACTGTGCTCATTGCAACATTAAGGAGGTCACTCAACAACTCTCCTTACTGAGGGGTGCTGCTCTCTAGTTTTGCTGAGAAACCCCAATCATCTAAACCAGCGGAGTTTCCAAGATTTCCTGGTTTTCTGCAAGTGGATGCAGAAAGCGAAACCACACACCAAGCCTTCATTTCCATATCAGCTGTTTATCATGCCAAGTTTCCTGATAGCGCCCAATGCACCATTGTAGAGAGCAAATTACCAGGCATGCTTAGCAACTGCCACTACCTTGGAGGGATCAACCCTTTCTTATCTTGGCTCTTTCCTGGCCTGTAATCATACCTTGAGCTCATTGAGTAATGACAGAATTTTCCCACCCTGAAGAGCATTAATTAACCACACAATAATCCATTGGTTGGCATGACTGAGACCAGCTTTCCTCATGGAAATAGATTTATTTCATTATTTTCATGTGGTGAGTGTGTAAAAGCTCTTTGGCTTGGGAGAAATGCACCTGCAACACATCCTGTCATGTATTTGTTCTCTGTTTCCTGGAGGACAAGTTCAAATTTGAGCCTTCCTCCCAATCCATTTTATCAACTTCAATGGCCAATCCAAGAGAGTTCATTTGCTTATTTTTTTTATTGGGTTGTTTGTGAATGCCACCCACATGTTCCTTATTTGTTCCTTGAAGGGAGGGTAGGCAAGAGGAGCATAAATGTCTTCACCCAGAATTGGGCTGGATTTTGTGTGGAGAGGAATTAGGATAGATCCCAAATTACAGCTCCATATTGTAATTCACACCCTCTTCCAGCTCAGAATTATTAATGATGCATATTTTTAATGGTAAAATCTCTTGTCCTCAAGCCCTTCCCAGTCCAAATCTTCTTCTGCAGTCAAGGCTGCAAGACCTGGTGTCCATCTCCCATTTACTCTTCATTCCTCCACTCTGTCCACATGGCTGTGGCCAACCATTTCAATTCAGTGTTCCACTCCTCTGCTCACATGTCTGTTCCTGGCCTCATATACTCTCCCACTAAGAACACCCACAGACTGGAGGAACAACACTTGATTTTCCGTCTGGGTGCTCTCCATCTGGATGGTATTAACATCAACTTTTCAGGTTTCTGTGAACCTACTCTCCATTCTCCCTCCCTTCCCTTTTCCCTTTGTCTCCTTTCCCATCCCCCCCTTCATTCACAGAGCCATCCCTCCTCCCTTGCTTCCGGCTGAGCCGTCCCACCCTTATCTACTTATTGCCTCCTGCCTTTGGGTGTCTCCACCCCCCCCCCCCCCCGTACCATTTTGTGCGAATGCCTGTCAACTTTGATTCTGGCGTGAGCCCTTCATCATTGATTTAATCTATCTTTATCTTTGCTTTATAAAGTGTTCTATTTGACCCCCTAAGTTTCCCCAGCATTGTATTTTTATTTTAGTCCATCTCCCATTTCCTTACCCTTCTATTTCCTGGAACATCTTCAAAGTCTATGAACCCTCATCTAAATGTCTCACCTACGTGGCTTTGTTTTCCAATCTATTTGTTCAAATGCATAACTTAAAGTGAATACAGTAGCATCATGGATAAATTGTTCAGCTGGAGAGTGAGATTTTGCTGGCTGGGGAATTTGAAGACAATTAGTTAAGTAAATCTAAAGGAAAAAGTGATCTACAGAAAGAAGTAACCAAGAAACTACTGAACATTGTTAAAAATAATTCTCATTCACTTTTGTCCCACAGAGTGCATAAGATGTCAAGTCACTGGGTTCAGGGATCATTTAAAGATTAAGATCAATGTTGACCTCACGAACTCCGTTGCATTTTCTGACATGCCTTGTTATGTGCTTTCGATGGACTATATTGTTGCAATTTGCCTTGGATATTTAATTATGTTTAAAGTGTTATGAAATGTGGGTTGTTCCAGATTTTATGAAAGTGGAAATCAGTGAAACAGCAACTCCCTAACTTAACAGTGGAGTTCAGCAGGAAGTTTTCTTCCCTTTTGTGTTGTGATACAGCAAACTAATTTTTGAAGTTACAAGCACAACCTGTCCACCCTTAATATTTTCTCTGAAGATTCAACTCGAGTCTCAGTCATAAATCTCCATTTTTAATTTCATGGTTATAATGTTTGGCCATATTTAGTTAAATACATTGAATTTGACAACTTTATTCTTGCTTCTAGTAACTGAAGGTAAGAAGCTTCTGGGTTAAGCAGAGCGAATCAAAATATTTTTCAGTGTGGTTGCTCTCACCTATGGTGTGAAGTCGGACTTAAAAGTCAGTAATTATGGGTGATAATGCTGAATCGATGTTAGCTTTATGAAGGCATGGTGAGGTCTCTGTCTTTGCTCAAAGCATCAAGAAGCAGTTTAAGGAAAGGAATATAAATACATAAGTACCTCGTCTCTACTTCTTGGAATGATTTGTACCTTCAGTTTTAGAAGAAAGGTTCTTTTGAACTAGTTCTTCCATAGCAATGATCCCTGATATCACCAGTCCTTGATTTTGTTGACTGAAGACTGTACTTTTTGAATCAAGATCTGAATAAGTAATGCTAGAAAGCAAAGGGAGGGAAGTCTTGCTTAATTTTTTCCCCACAATACTCCAAATCACATTGAAGCCAATGAAGTGTTGTCAGTGTTGTAATATATGATATGCAATGATTTAAGTACAGAAAACTCCCACAAATTAGAACAATAATATGATAACCTTTAGTTACGAAAGATAGTCAATGAGGATAAATCCCAAAGGATGTTTCTTCTTAACTTTCTTTTTGAATATCTTAAAAGCAAGGTGAAATATTTAAAGAGTGAATGACCAGGGATTTGAGGGATATAGGAAAGAAGTTGAGGCCTAGACTTGATCTGCCGTCATCATATGGAATGGACGAGCAGGTTTGAGTGGATCAGTGACCTACTCCTCCTCTTCTTATTTATGTTCTCATATTCATTCCAAAGATGAATACAAAGGAAAGATTAAGATCAGAAAAGAAAACTAATCCATTTATTGAAAATTTGCCAAAAATGGCTGAACATGCAACATGTTGACTTGTTAAATTGAACAGATGTAACTTTAAGTGGCTGGATGTGGGATGAATAAGGATATAACTTTTTTTTAATTTAAATTTTAAATTTAGACATCCACTGCGTTAACAGGCCATTTTGGCCCACTAGTCTGTGCTGTCCAATTTATACCAAATTAACATACAAATGGTGGGAGGAAACCAGAGCCCCTGGGAACACCCATGCAGCCATGGGGAGAACATACAAATTCCTTACAGACAGCACGGGATTCAAATCCCAGTTCTGATTGTTGGCATTGTAAAGGTTAACCGCTACGCCAACCATACCGCCCCCAGCTGTCTTTCCACAAGACAAAACGAGTAGATGGGAATAAGAAGAAAATACATGAGAAATTAGCAAGCAACAATTGGACTTCAAGGACAAAGCAAGGCAGTGTCACATAACTCCAGTACCATCTGTAAGGATGTGAATGTGACTATAAGCATGAAAGATAACTATAAGAATGTATGGAATTGGGAATAATGCATTAGCAGAGATAGACAGTTGGTTAACCAATAAATACCGCTTTCCATTGTGGAAGTGACTTTTAAAGATTAATAATCTACTTAGAAAAAAAGGTTTTGTCCCTGTCCTCTGTGATAATCCCTTTAAAAAATGAATTTTGAATTATTTGATGTACAACATAGTAATAGGCCCTTCTGGCATATGAACCATGGTGCCCAAATATCCCAATGAAGATACAAAACCTGTATGCTTTGGAGGGTGGGAAGAAACCGGAACATCTGGAGACACAGGAAGAATGTATTTTTATGAGCCCAAAGGACCCCAAAACCCAGCAGCAATAGACATTCACCATGACAAGTACTTAAACAAAAGTTGTTTTTAATTATCTTTAAACATGAAAACAGAATCAAACTTTAACTTATCACTATTAACTTAACTACCCACTTTCTAATTCTAAGAGCTTGTATATATAATGTGTGTATAAATTTAAGAAATGTTCTTTGGTTCACAGTTAAATCTCATTCTCATTCTCATTCTTCCAAGTTCACTGATTGAAGGCAATTCTTATACTGTGCACAGAATTTAACATGTATAAAGTTCACCAGGCTTTGGTGCTCAAAAGGCAAATATTTACCGCTCAGAAAGGTTCTCGTAGATTTGTAGAGAGAGAATTGTTGTTGCAGGATTTCCACAACTGAGGTACCACCACTAGTCACCTCAATGTCTTGCAGATGAATCTTGCCCCATCAGGGTTCTCTAGATAACCTCTTTCTTTTTCCACTTAATCCAAGAAAAACATCAGACAGATAGCATTTCCAGCCATCTGCTACTCTGTAGCTTCTGTTTCATTTCCAACAATCTTCTCCTGGCTAACACTGTTTCAGCTGTGTGTCTCTCTCCATCTGAGGTTCCAACTGCAGCCACATGTCCTTCTCTCTCTCTCTCTCTCACTTGCAAAACCCCTGACCTTCTCCAGCAAACAATACAAATCAGTCTTCTGCTCCCATCTGTTGTTTTAGGTAAACAAACCTCTCAATGACCTTTGAGTGAGCACTTTGCAGAGAGGTCAATAGTCTTGCAAAAATATCCAACAAAATTGATCTGACTCCAGTTGTTCTTCCAAGACAATGGACTATTGATTTCATGACATCATTTCAATTAGCACCTACTTGTGAAATGTGCATTGCATTCTCCATAGTTTCTGTAAAGTCACTGAATATGAATCTTCAGTATTTCAAATAAGATCTGTTTTAAAGTGTGTGTATGTATGTAACCTACTCTAATTTTACCAATTTATCTCCCAAAAATTTTCCAAATATTCCATCACAGTTTAAACTCATTACAGACTGTGCTGGATTTGAATCTGATTGCTGGTGTTGTAGTAGCATTATGCTAACCACTACGCTAACTGTGCTGGACTAGTTCTAGATCCTCTTAGAAGAGGAAATATTTTATCCACAGCCACACTGTCAGATGCCCCAGAATCTTGCAATCAACTCTCCTCCTGAATTTCAAGATCCAGTTTATTGTCATGTAATAAAAACAGTCTCATATTACATGAAATTGCTTTTGTCTGCTGAATGGCAGAAGATTTGCCATCAGTGGAAATTGTCTGAAGCACCTCTTAAAGTTAAAGAAAGAAAAGCAAAAGAGAGCTCCCCTCCGAGTCCCCGAGTGTATGTGGATTTGTTCCAATGCTCCAGCAATCTCCCCAGCCACACAGAGTCCATTCCAAACCATTAGCAACCCGAGCTCCAGATCTGAACCTCCGAAATGATTAGGAACTCTTCAGTGCCCTCGGCACCCTCTCACATTCTGTTTCTGATACTTGGTACCCCTTCAGCCAGTTTCGAGCCAGTCTCCAGTAGTCTGCAGCCTGGTACAGGTCCCTTGCCCACAGTCTCTGACAGCCTACAGCCTCTATGAGTTTCTTGCCTAGAGTCACCAGCATCCCACCACGTGTGTGGTTTCTTCAAACACAGAACTGCTCACTGGTCTGCAGCCATGATCACCATCTCCTCTGCTTCAGATTATTGTTTAAATGGTGAAAGACAGTAGCATGCAGAGGGACTGGGGGGGAGGAGGGTGTGGATTTCTCATTTTCAGGTGCTCTGCTCCAGTCCTTCACTTCCCTGAAGTCTGTAACCCCTCGTGGCTGCTGCCGGCCATAGGCACCACCATCTTGGGTACAGATCACGGGATTTTAAATAAAACTGCAATTGGCTCTTTTAATGGGCCATTCAATGATGGGCCATTCAATGCCTGTACAGAGTTGACAGCAGTCAAACTGGGTGGTTGGACCCTGCAGGAGTGCTATGTCTCTGCTCCCCACAGGTCCACACCAGCCACAGCACTACTGGTGACATGCCACCATTATTTACCTATTTATCTATTTATTTATTTATTATACAGTGAATACAAGCCAAGCCTGTCCAATCTTTCCTCATTAGACAAACAACCCAATCCAGGTATTAGGCAGGTAAACCAGCTCTGTTTCCAACATATTATTATCATTTCTTAAACAAGCATACCGATATTGCACACATTCCTCCATACGAATCAGGTAAAGTGTCCTTTCTTGCAGCCTAGAAAAATGCTGTTAGTTGTTAGTTCATGCTATTTCTCAGAGCTATCCTGTCTATCTCATTCTCTAATGCATTTGCTTCTCGTCTATTCCCTTTCTCATTCCTATCAGCTCCACCCCAATTCACCTACCATTGATGCACAACAGCCTACCAATCAGCACGTCTTTGGGATGTGGGAAGAAACTGGAGCACCTTGGGGAAGCGCACATGGGTACAGGGAGATAATGAAAATTTTATGCAGATAGCAATGGAGATCAGATCACTGTAACTATGAGTCGCAATCCTACCAATGCCCTTTATAACATGCGTTTAACTCCCTGATCCTTGTATTCAATTTCCAAAGCAATAAATAATAACATTCTGTTAACTTTCCTATTCATGGCACCTGCATACATGCCTTCTGTGAATCGTGCATTGGGACACTCAGATCTCTCCTCATAATTACTTTTGCTGCAAAGATACCTTTCACATCCCACTGAGCTCCTCCCTTGATCCTTTATTGCTTCTTGATTATTTCTTAGAAACTTGCTGTCGTGCCATTTTCTCCATTCCTCGAACAAGCAAAGTCTTCTCAATTCAGTGCACATGCACTGGGGAATAAACATTGGCCTTGTTAATGATGCCCACCTTCCCTGAATGAATAATTAAAAATTATTATTTATCTGGAAATCCTCAGGAGGCCAGGTAGCATTTGCAATATGAAAAGCAGAGTTAGCCTTTCAACAGACAGGTAGTTCTAATAGAAGACTGCTGCCAGGAAGTTTAAATTGTTTCTTTCTCCATAGATGCCATGATATGTTTATTTAAGAGACAATAATAATGCTGTTGTTTCCATAACTTTGTTTCTCATTCACTTTTCCAGCATTTGCAGTGTTTCGCTTTTGGAAACAGTACTCACTCCCATTGGTTAGCCATTTCCTCTGGTGGTACACAATGAAAGAGTCTTTGTGAATTTGAGGTTGTCAGCAAAATTTGCGTGGTTCTCTGATAATCTTGAAGCAACTGATCGTCACATGTGATACTGGCTTCAGACCCGTGTAGTTAACTTTGATTTAAAAAAAAATTGTGTTGTCAATACCCAGCAGATTCTCTGCAAAGAGAAATGAAGCCGACACTTCAGGTTGAAGATCTTTGATCAAGACTCAATTAACTTCATCAGTCCTGTTAAGTAAAAACATCATGAGCTGGGAATGTAGAGGGAGTCACCCAGTGCTGGGCCGTAACAAGATGCAGTTGTGACCTTGTACTCTCAAGATAAGAGTGGGGATGACAAATTGATGTGCAGGAGGCTAGCAGAGAGGGACAGCAACAGTTTATTCATTGGACAATGTCATGGTATGATAATTTACTAAGTACGTATCCTAAGGTATTTCTGATTCCTCACCTTTGTTTTTGTACAGGGTGATGATGGTGGCATCACGAAGATCCTGAGGCAGTTTTCCTTGGTCCCAACAAAGCTTGAAAAACTCATGCAGTTTGGCATGCAGAGTTTTGCCGCCAGCCTTCCAGACCTCTGGGGGGATTCCATCCATACCTGCTGCTTTGCCACTTTTCAGTTGTTCGATTGCCTTATATGTCTCATCCAGGGTGAGGACCTCATCCAGCTCTAGCCTTAGGGGCTGTTGAGGGAACTGGAGCAGGGCGGAATCTTGGACTGAGCGGTTGGCACTGAAAAGAGATTGGAAGTGTTCTGACCATCGGTTGAGGATGGAGATCTTGTCGCTGAGGAGGACTTTGCCGTCTGAGCTGCGCAGCTCAAAATACAGGGGAATCATGTTGCTCTCCATTGCAGGCAAAATCTTCGCTAGGATTCTACTAAATAGAATAATACCTAGTGTCGCCGAGAATATTCTCCCAGAATCACAGTGCGGCTTTCGCGCAAACAGAGGAACTACTGACATGGTCTTTGCCCTCAGACAGCTCCAAGAAAAGTGCAGAGAACAAAACAAAGGACTCTACATCACCTTTGTTGACCTCACCAAAGCCTTCAACACCGTGAGCAGGAAAGGGCTTTGGCAAATACTAGAGCGCATCGGATGTCCCCCAAAGTTCCTCAACATGATTATCCAACTGCACGAAAACCAACAAGGTCGGGTCAGATACAGCAATGAGCTCTCTGAACCCTTCTCCATTAACAATGGCGTGAAGCAAGGCTGTGTGCTCGCACCAACCCTCTTTTCAATCTTCTTCAGCATGATACTGAACCAAGCCATGAAAGACCCCAACAATGAAGACGCTGTTTACATCCAGTACCGCACGGATGGCAGTCTCTTCAATCTGAGGGGCCTGCAAGCTCACACCAAGACACAAGAGAAACTTGTCCGTGAACTACTCTTTGCAGACGATGCCGCTTTAGTTGCCCATTCAGAGCCAGCTCTTCAGCGCTTGACGTCCTGCTTTGCGGAAACTGCCAAAATGTTTGGCCTGGAAGTCAGCCTGAAGAAAACTGAGGTCCTCCATCAGCCAGCTCCCCACCATAACTACCAGCCCCCCCACATCTCCATCGTGCACACAAAACTCAAAATGGTCAACCAGTTTACCTATCTCGGCTGCACCATTTCATCAGATGCAAGGATCGACAATGAGATAGACAACAGAATCGCCAAGGCAAATAGTGCCTTTAGAAGACTACACAAAAGAGTCTGGAAAAACAACCAACTGAAAAACCTCACAAAGATAAGCGTATACAGAGCCGTTGTCATACCCACACTCCTGTTCGGCTCCGAATCATGGGTCCTCTACTGGCATCACCTACGGCACCTAGAACGCTTCCACCAGCGTTGTCTCCGCTCCATCCTCAACATCCATTGGAGCGCTTTCATCCCTAACATCGAAGTACTCGAGATGGCAGAGGTCGACAGCGTTGAGTCCACGCTGCTGAAGATCCAGCTGCGCTGGATGGGTCACGTCTCCAGAATGGAGGACCATCGCCTTCCCAAGATCGTGTTATATGGCGAGCTCTCCACTGGCCACCGTGACAGAGGTGCACCAAAGAAAAGGTACAAGGACTGCCTAAAGAAATATCTTGGTGCCTGCCACATTGACCACCGCCAGTGGGCTGATATCGCCTCAAACCGTGCATCTTGGTGCCTCACAGTTTGGCGGGCAGCAACCTCCTTTGAAGAAGACCGCAGAGCCCACCTCACTGACAAAAGGCAAAGGAGGAAAAACCCAACACCCAACCCCAACCAACCAATTTTCCCCTGCAGCCGCTGCAACCGTGTCTGCCTGTCCCGCATCGGACTTGTCAGCCACAAGCGAGCCTGCAGCTGACGTGGACTTTTACCCCCTCCATAAATCTTCGTCCGCGAAGCCAAGCCAAAGATAAGAAGAAGAACCTAAGGTATATAAAAAACACCTGATAACTGCAGAATGCGCCTTCTCCAACTAACACTGTTAGTTGCAAGTGTTACAATCCGGCAATAAAGAACAAAGAACCTTGATTTCGACTCAGTCTGGTGTTTGACTCACTCATTCATGAACAAAGCAGACCTAACAGTCCCTAGAAATTAGCCAGTAAGTTGTGTTATATGAAGCTGTAATAAAAGAACATGGAACAGACATTGCAGCACAGATCCTACAGCCCACGAAGTTATGCTGAACTATGGAAACCTACTCCACAACAATATCATTTTTCCCTACCTCACACCCACAACCCTCAATTTTTTTTAACATGAAATCATGTAAATGACATTTTAAAAAACCCAGCAGTTCATGAAGAAAGCCTGGAATCGGCACCTTCTCAACAAATACTGTTCCTGCTGCCAAAGACCACAGGCTCGTTAGTCCTTTGTGTAATTCATTATTTGTCTGCAATACTAATCTTGCGCTTTAGTTATTCAGAACAGGAACTGTAACTGTAATACCTTGGGCATATCTGGGTCCTTTTCTAGACATAATTTTCTTCAGAATTTCACAAGGACTATCTGTACAATGAAAGGATTTGTGAAAAAGAACCTCTTGCTTTACATAGTAATATTGTGAGTGACAAAGACTACATGAACATCAATGGTGTAGTTCATATAAATGGTTATCTAATTATCGACTTCAGGGACTTGTGATGGGTTTATTATTATCTATAATACTTTAAATTTTTGTTCAAGGGGAGGTTTCCAACTGAGAAGTATTTTGTTTCAAAACGTTTAAAAAATAAATCCTCCCCACTAACTTTGGATGAGAATTTAAACTAGTTGTCTTAAAACAAAAACTACAGTCAGAAGATTTAGAAGGATGATCTCGCCGACATTCGTTCTTGTGTAGCTTGTATGCAGGAAGCTCATCACAAGCCTAATTAGTGAGCCCGCTGAATGACAAATGCTGTGTTAGGCTTTGTTAAGATAGCTTCCTCTACTCAAACAATGACAACCAATTGTGGAAAATTACCAAAACATAAGTAATGGACTAACACAGGAGCATGCAACATTGATCCATGGCCTTGTGAGACGTCAATTACCAAACTAACAAACTGCGGTTTTAAACATGATGTATTTTTATGCCCTTTAAATTCCACAATGTCTCCTCTCCCATCTTGTTATTTAATTTCCTAAACGTTCCAATATTCATTGGGTCCATTGACAGCAGCTATAAATCATGGCTTACATCTCAGCTGGATGGCTCTCACAATAGCTCGGGCTGAATTTTATCCTATTATTTCATGCCATGCCCTCGATCTGCCTGAATAAAGACAAACAACATCAATTTTTGTTCTCAATTTACTCAGTAAGGGCAAATCTAGAATTTATTGCCAGTCCCTAACTGAGTGACTTTCTAGGCCAGTACACGGATCAATTAACCGTATCGAGTGAAACACGCAGGGCTGCAGGCACTGTGATTGTAGTAAAAATACAGAAATGCTAGAGGAACTCAGAAGTTCTTGTAGCCTCCGTAAGAGGCTATACATGACCAAGTTCTCAGGCCTGAGCCCTTCCACAAAGGATGAGTAAAATAGGGTTATTCATTCCTTGATAAAGCGCTCAGGCCCAAAACATTGGTAATATATAATTTCCTCCAATGGATGCTCCGAGACCTACTGAGTTCCTCCAGCATTTCTGTACACTGGTTTGTACAAATTGTACATTTCTGCACAATTAATGGTGTAATTGACTGCAGATTGGAAGACAGCAAATGTCACGCTACTTTTTAAGAAGGGATGTAGGTAGAAGACTGGAAATTATCAGCCAATTAGCTTGACGTCTGTAGTTGGAAAAATGCTTGAAGCCGTCATTAAAGATGAAATAGTGAAACTTTTGGAACGTAAGGGTTCAATCAGGCAGACGCAGGATGGTTTTAGAAAGGGAAGATCTTGTTTGACAAACTTGTTAGGATTCTTTGGTGGATAGAGGGAAATAGGTTGATGTTGTATATTTGGATTTCCAGAAAGCGTTTGATAAGGTGCCACACAAGAGACTTCTCAGTAAGTTACACGAAAGTGGAGTCCGGGGAAGTCTATTGGCCTGGATTGAAAATTGGTTGTCTGACAGGAGGCAGAGAGTAGGGATAAGTGGGAGTTTTTCAGGTTGGCAGAGAGTGGTAAGTGGGGTGCCGCAGGGGTCGGTGCTAGGACCACAACTGTTCATCATTTACATTGATGACTTGGAGGAGGGGACAAAATGTGGTGTAGCCAAGTTTGCGGATGACACCAAATTGAGTGGAAGAGCAAATTGTGGAGAGTCTGCAGAGCTGGATGAGTGGGCAAAGGTCTGGCAGATGGAGTACAATGTTAGTAAGTGTGAGGTTATCCACTTTGGCCAGAAAAATAAAAGAGCTGAATATTATTTAAAGGGTGAAAAACTACAGCATGCTGTTGTGCAGAGGGACTTGGGAGTGCTTATGCATGAATCGCAAAAAGTTAGGTTGTAGGTGCAGCAGGTTATTAAGAAGGCAAATGGAATGTTGACCTTCATCGCTAGAGGAATTGAATTCAGGAGTAGGAGGTAATGTTGCAACTGTATAAGGTACTGGTGAGACCGCACCTGGAGTACTGTGTCCAGTTCTGGTCTCCATATTTGAGGAAGGATATACTGGCTTTGGAGATGGTCCAGAGGAGGTTTACTAGGTTGATCCCTGGGATGAAGGGGTTGACTTATGATAAAAAATTAAATCATCTAGGATTGCATTTGCTCGAGTTCAGAAGAATGAGAGGAGATCTTATAGAAACATATAGGATTATGAAGGGTATGGATAGGAATGATGTGGGAAGGTTTTTTGAGCTGGCCGGGGAAACTAAAACGAGAGGACACAGTCTCAAGATTCGGGGGAGTAGATTTAGGACAGAGATGAGGAAAAATAGTTTTTCCCAGAGAGTAGTGAATATTTGGAATTCTCTATCCAGGGAAGTGGTTGAGGCTGCTTCATTAAACATATTTAAAATTCGGTTAGATAAATTTTTACATGATAGAGGAATTAGGGGATATGGGGAGAATGCAGGTAGGTGGAGTTAGGTCATAAATTAGATCAGCCATGATCTTATTGAATGGCGGAGCAGGCTCGATGTGCCATTTTTGGCCTACTTCTGTTCCTACTTCCTATGTTCCTATGTGAACCACATTTGAGTGGATCCATCATTCAAGGGCAAGATTCTATAACAATTTCAAATGAGCTTTTGGGACAAACTGATTATTTCACAGCTGTTTAACTCTCAAGATTTGAAATTGTCTTCAGTTCTTTGGTCTAGGATCTCTAAACAACCAATATGCTATTGTACTGCCATGCTCCCCCACTCCCTTCGCACCAAAACAATTGCATTTCATAAATAAGGTTTAGCGATATCAGCAAAATATTAACTGAAAATTGCAAGACACAGCAACTTGCATTCATTTAAGTGGTTTTCAAACTCACCTCCCCACCCACACTCACATTCCACACATTAGGGTTAATCTTATGCCATAGGGTTAATCTTATGCCATAGCTGTTTAACTTTTGATTCCAGTGTCTGCATATTTCTTCATTCTTCATTACATAGATGCTGTCCACAGAAGGAGAAATTTGGAGAGGTAGCTGCCTTATGATAGTCTCTTGTTGATTGTCAAAGGCCTGGAAATCTCTCCTGACATCCCGATGCAAGTTGAGTCGAAATATGATAATGGCAGCTGCAAGGAAGAACTTGACATACACATCACCTATCAGGGTCGGAGGCTTTGAGCCTTACCATACATTGCAATACAATTGCTTCTATGGTACGTTATTAGCAGCTATTAATATTTTATGTTCATTTCTTTCTGTTAAAACAAAAATAAAATCTAAATGGCGCTTCAGGAGAACATGGTATTGGTTCAGAAAAGTGGCACCAAATTAAAGGATTAGCCATGATCTTTTTAAAAGAATCAGAAAATAGCAATCAAAATTCTTTGGACCCATCATGTGAAGAGATACATTAGAACATATAGTTACAACTGGAAAGCTGGAGGGAAAAGGAAACAGAGGCAGATGGAGAATGATACCAATAGATGGATTTAAATCATGGTTAGAAACAGGGGAGGCAACAACTACAATTCGGAGGGTCAGAGACCATGATGGATACAGAGACATGATTGCCCATGCCAAACACCAAGAGACCTGATTGCCCATGCCAAACACCAAGGGACCTGATTGCCCATGCCAAACACCAAGGGACCTGATTGTCCATGCCAAACATCAAGGGACCTGATTGCCCATGCCAAACACCAAGGGACCTGATTGTCCATGCCAAACACCAAGGGACCTGATTGCCCATGCCAAACACCAAGGGACCTGATTGCCCATGCCAAACACCAAGGGACCTGATTGTCCATGCCAAACACCAAGGGACCTGATTGCCCATGCCAAATGGCAAGGGACCTGATGATGATGAATGGAGGAGAAAGCACTACAAATTGAATGGTCTGTTCCAGCTTTGACTTCTTATGTTCTTATACCTGATGGATCTGATTACCTTCAATCATATTTTATTTATAGAAATCATTCACCCATTAACAAATTTGATGAAGTTTTGAAATTCAGGAAGTAATTTATGAAGGGACAAATCT
The DNA here is from genome assembly GCF_036971445.1 of Narcine bancroftii. Taxonomy (NCBI): domain Eukaryota; kingdom Metazoa; phylum Chordata; class Chondrichthyes; order Torpediniformes; family Narcinidae; genus Narcine; species Narcine bancroftii. The sequence continues at coordinate 22,822,881 of NC_091471.1, forward strand.
GAAGAAGAGCCACTGAACACCTTGGCAGTGCATTGAGCTAGTCCAGAGGTTCTCAACCTTTTTCTTTCTACTCACATCCCACTTTAAGTAATCCCTACGCCATCGGTGCTCTATGATTAGTAAGGGATTGCTTAAGGTGGTAGTTGAGTGGGAAGGGAAGGTTGAGAATCACTGCTCTAGACCCAATTATTACTGAAATATTTTGCTTGAGAAAAATTGTCATTGGCTCATTTCCTTCGGAGTTATAAACCCGTGCACATAACGAGTCAACTAGGTTTGATTAAAATAATGGTTTTCAAACCTTTTCTTTCCACCCACATCTCACCTTAAGCAATCCTTCACTAATCATAGAGCACCAATGGCATACGGAATACTTAGTGGTTTGTGAGTGGAAAGAAAAAGGTTGAGAACCATTGAGCTAGTCAGAGCAACAAATGAATAGCTCCAGCTAATTACAAATGAACTGTTGTTGATTTTCTTCTTTCTTTTTCTTTGGCTTGGCTTCGCGGACGAAGATTTATGGAGGGGGTAAAAAGTCCACGTCAGCTGCAGGCTCGTTTGTGGCTGACCAGTCCGATGCGGGACAGGCAGACACGATTGCAGCGGTTGCAAGGGAAAATTGGTTGGTTGGGGTTGGGTGTTGGGTTTTCCTCCTTTGCCTTTTGTCAGTGAGGTGGGCTCTGCGGTCTTCTTCAAAGGAGGCTGCTGCCCGCCAAACTGTGAGGCGCCAAGATGCACGGTTTGAGGCGTTATCAGCCCACTGGCGGTGGTCAATGTGGCAGGCACCAAGAGATTTCTTTAGGCTGTCCTTGTACCTTTTCTTTGGTGCACCTCTGTCACGGTGGCCAGTGGAGAGCTCGCCATATAATACGATCTTGGGAAGGCGATGGTCCTCCATTCTGGAGACGTGACCCATCCAGCGCAGCTGGATCTTCAGCAGCGTGGACTCGATGCTGTCGACCTCTGCCATCTCGAGTACCTCGACGTTAGGGGTGTGAGCGCTCCAATGGATGTTGAGGATGGAGCGGAGACAACGCTGGTGGAAGCGTTCTAGGAGCCGTAGGTGGTGCCGGTAGAGGACCCATGATTCGGAGCCGAACAGGAGTGTGGGTATGACAACGGCTCTGTATACGCTTATCTTTGTGAGGTTTTTCAGTTGGTTGTTTTTCCAGACTCTTTTGTGTAGTCTTCCAAAGGCGCTATTTGCCTTGGCGAGTCTGTTGTCTATCTCATTGTCGATCCTTGCATCTGATGAAATGGTGCAGCCGAGATAGGTAAACTGGTTGACCGTTTTGAGTTTTGTGTGCCCGATGGAGATGTGGGGGGGCTGGTAGTCATGGTGGGGAGCTGGCTGATTACATCCGGTACCGCACGGATGGCAGTCTCTTCAATCTGAGGCGCCTGCAAGCTCACACCAAGACACAAGAGAAACTTGTCCGTGAACTACTCTTTGCAGATAATGCCGCTTTAGTTGCCCATTCAGAGCCAGCTCTTCAGCGCTTGACGTCCTGCTTTGCGGAAACTGCCAAAATGTTTGGCCTGGAAGTCAGCCTGAAGAAAACTGAGGTCCTCCATCAGCCAGCTCCCCACCATGTTGTTGATTTATAACCTAGACAATGGTGTAACAGTGAATGCAATAGATAGAACTTAAAACTTTCATGCGATAGAAACATAGAAATTGTGCAATACTAAAAGAGGCTATTCAGATAATTGAGTTGAGGTTGGTCAAAATATTCCACCTTCTTAAGTTTGGTCTGCAACCTGCAGGTCATACCCTTCGAACACATATCCAAATTCTTGTGATGAGAGTTCCTGTTTCTGTCATCCTTTTAGGCAGCCTGATGATTAAATCACTTTTCTTCTGTCTACCAATTACTTTAAGTGCATGCTGCTTTTTCATCCTCCTCCTATTTAACCAAGCTATCATTTTGTAACTCTCAATAGTCATTCCTCATCCTCTGTTACTCCAAAGAAATTAACCCCAGTGAACACAATCTTTCCTAATAGCTTACAACTTTCAAACTGGCAACCCTTTCATAAAGTGCCTGTATGCTCTCAGTTTTCCCAAAGCTATTTTCTCAGTCCATACAATGGTGTGTGATGGAATATTTGGGAATGTTTTTGGGAGATAAATTGGTAAAATTAGAGAAGGTTACATACATACACACCTTTTAAAACAGATCTTATTTGAAATACTGAAGAATTCATATTTAGTGACTTTACAGAAACTATGGAGAATGGTATGCACATTTCACAAGTAGGTGCAAATTGAAATGATGACATGAAATGAATGGACTGGAGACAGGTTGTCTGTGTTGGACATTTCTAACCTCTCTGCAAAGTGCTCACTCAAAGGTCATTGAGAGGTTTGTTTACCTAAAACAACAGATGGGAGCAGAAGACTAACTCCTATTGTTTCCTGGGGAAGGAGGGAGTTTTGCAAGTGAGAGAGAGAAGGACGTGTGGCTGGTAGTTGGACTCTCTGAGATGGAGAAAGAGAGACTGAACAGTGTCAGCCAGGAGAAGCTTGTTGGAACTGAAACAGAAGCTCCAGAGTGGTGGATGGCTGGAACTCCTATCTGTTTGATGTTTCTCTTGGAATAAGTGGAACAGAAAGGAACTCTGTGTTAGCCTGAAGGAAAGAGGTTATCATCTGGAGAACCCTGATGGGGCAAGTTTCATCAGCAAGACACTGAGGTGACTAATAGTGGTACCTTAGTTGTAGAAATCCTGGAACAACACATATATCTCTCTGCAAACTTACGAGAACCTTCTTGAACAGTAAACAATTACCTTTCGAGCACCAAAGCCAAGTGAACTTCATACATGTTAAATTATGTGCACAGTATAAGAATTGCCTGCAACCAGTGAACTTGGAAGAAGAAGAAGTGAGATTGAACTGTGAACCAAAGAACTTTTCTTAAATTTACACACACAGTAAGGTAGTGATCATGGGAGATTTTAACTTCCCTCACATTGATTGCGATACCCATACAGTTAGAGGGCTGGATGGGCTAGAGTTTGTTAAATGTGTTCAAGATTGTTTTCTAGATCAATTAGTAGAAGAACCGACTCGGGACGGTGTAATACTGGATCTCCTGTTAGGGAACGAGCTAGGTCAGGTATCGGACATTAATGTTGGAGAACCAATTGGGTCTAGTGATCATAATTCTGTTAGTTTTAAGGTAGTTTTAGGGAAGAGCAAGGAGGGGCAAGGTTCTGGATTGGAGAAGAGCAGATTTCGAAGGAATAAGAAGGGATTTGGGGAGTATTGAGTGGGACAGGATATTTTCAGGTAAGGATGTAAATGAAAAATGGAGGATATTCAAAAAAGAAATTTTGAGGGTACAGAGTAGTTATGACCCAGTGAGGATCAAAGGAAAGGCTGGAAGTTATAGGGAGGCTTGGTTTTCAAGGAATATTGGAAATTTGGTTAGGAGAAAAAGGGAGGTGTACAAGAGGTATAAAGAGCAGGGAGCTGAGAAGTTGAAGGAGGACTACAAGGAGTGTCGAAGGAATCTTAAGAAAGAAATTAGAAAGGCTAAAAAAAGGCACAAAGAGGCTTTGGCAGACAGAGTAAAAATAAATCCAAAGAGTTTCTATAAGTACATTAAAAGTAAAAGATTAGTGAGGGATAAAATTGGACCCCTTGTAGATAGCGAGGGTAGGCTGAGTGAGAAGTCAGAGGAAATGGGGGAAATTTTGAATGATTTCTTTGCCTCGGTATTCACTAGGGAAAAAAAATATTGAACCAGTTGAAGTAAAGAAAAATAGTGGGGAGGTCATGAAGCATATAAGAATAACCGAGGAGGTAGTGATGGCTGCGTTGAAAAAGATAAAGGTGGATAAATCTCCCGGACTGGACAATATATTCCAAAAGGACACACAGGGAGGCTAGTGGACAATTAATGGGGCCATTAATAGAGATATTTAGGACGTCACTGGCCACAGGGGAGGTGCCAAAGGATTGGAGGGTGGTGTATGTGGTTCCTCTGTTTAAGAAAGGGTCCAAATGCAAACCTGGGAATTATAGGCATGTAAGTCTGAAGTCTGTGGAGGGCAAGTTGATGGAAAGTGTTCTGAGGGATGGTATTTACAAATTTTTGGGGTTACAGGGATTGATAGGGAGTAATCAGCATGGTTTTGTCAGGGCTTGACAAACCTGATTGAGTTCGAGGGGGTTACAAAAAAGGTTGATGAAGGTAAAGCTGTGGATGTTGTCTATTTAGACTTTAGTAAAGCTTTTGACAAAGTTCCCACAGGAGGTTAGGAAAAAAGGTGGAGGCATTAGGCATAAATAAAGAGGTAGTAAAATGGATTCAGCAATGGTTGGATGGGAGGTGTCAGAGAGTAGTGGTAGAAAATTGTTTGTCCAATTGGAGGCTGGTGACTAGTGGAGTTCCTCAGGGATCGGTCCTGGGTCCACTATTATATGTTATATATATTAATGATCTGGATGTAAGGGTGGAGAATTGGATAAGCAAGTTTGCGGATGATACAAAGATTGGTGGTGTTGTGGACAGTGAGGAAGATTACCGTAGATTAAAAGGTGATTTAGGAAGGCTGGAGGTGTGGGCTGAGAAATGGCTGATCGAATTTAATACAGATAAATGTGAGGTGTTACATTTTGGAAAGGCAAATCTAAATAGGTCATATACGTTGAATGGTAGACAATTGAGGAGTGCAGAGCAACAAAAGGATTTAGGAGTTGTGGTAAATAGTACTCTCAAGGCTGATACTCAGGTAGATGGTGTGGTGAAGAAGGCATTTGGAATGTTGGCCTTCATAAATCGGAGTATTGAATTCAAGAGTAGGGAGGTTATGGTGAAATTGTACAAGGCATTGGTGAGGCCAAATTTGGAATACTGTGTACAGTTTTGGTCACCAAATTATAGGAAAGATATAAACAAAATAGAGAGAGTGCAGAGAAGGTTCACGAGAATGTTGACAGGATTTCAGGGTTTGAGTTACAGGGAAAGATTGTGCAGACTGGGGCTTTTTTCTCTGGAGCGTAGAAGATTGAGAGGGGACTTGATAGAGGTGTTTAAGATTTTAAAAGGGACAGACAGAGTAAATGTGGATAGGCTTTTTCAATTTAGAATGGGGGAGATTCAAACTAGAGGGCATGGTTTAAGATTGAAGAGGGAAAATTATAAGGGGAACATGAGGGGAAATTTCTTTATGCAAAGGGTGGAAGGGATGTGGAATGAGCTTCCAGCAGACGTGGTCGAGGCAGGATCATTTGTTACATTTAAGGAAAGACTGGATAGTTACGTGGATAGGAGAGGACTGGAGGGGTATGGACCAGGTACTGGTCAGTGGGATTAGGAGGGTGGGGATTTGTTACGGCATGGACTAGTAGGGCCAAACTGGCCTGTTCTGTGCTGTAAGTGGTTATATGGTTATATAGTTATGGTTATTACATACACATGTGCTTAGAATTAGAAGGGTATTAAGTTGGGCAGTTAAGTTAATAGTGATGTTAAAGTTTGATTCTGTTCTCATGTTTAAAGATCATTAAAAATAACTTCTGTTTAAATAATAATTTGTCTTGGTGAATATCTATTGCTGCTGGGTTTTTGGGTCCTTTGGGCTTGTAACAGGTGCAATGAGGAGAGTTGTGGCTTCACATCTTCAGAAACCTGGCTTCAATCCTGATCGGGAGAGTTCCCACATTCCGTAGATGGGTTTTCTCTGCAAGCTCCAGAGATGCACAGGTTGATGGATTCTTTGGCCTTTGTAAATATCCCACAGAGTGTAGGTGAGTGGTAGAATGTGGGGAAGTTGATGGAAATATGGGAATGGTGGAATGGGATTAGTGTAGGATTAGCACTAGACGGGTGTTTGTTGATTGCTGTGAACTTGGTGAGTCAAAAGGATTGCTTCCTTGCTCCAACTCTCAATCATTCCCTGACTCTGCTTTGCTTCTAGTTGCTTTTTAAGTGATAAACAATATCCATGAATATGCATAAATCTAATTTTTTGGGAGGTGAATAAATGCAGCTTTAATTGACTCTTTCCAATTGTATCCATTAAGTATTTATCAAGTTCAAGCATCAGAGTTTCATTTTTATTTGGATATCATTTTCAGCATCGACATGTACCAAAATGTATTCTCTCTCTCTCTCTCTCTCTCTCCTTTCCACAGTTGCCTTGGTGCCTCTAAGTTTAACATTTTGGCTTAATTCATACATCTCACCGCTCTTACAACACATAAGACATTGTGAAAATGTTGCATTTGTATCATTTTCTCTTGGCACAAGTCCATAAGAAACTTATCCAGAAGGCTAAACGTGTGGCATGCAGAGAGTTGACATCCTACAGATCCCAGTGTACAATGATAAAAGCAAATTTAAAGAGTCTTTGTTTGCAGGCTGCGGAGTGGACAGAATAGGCAAAGTTCCAGGAACATCCAACAATAGTCTGTTCTCAACCATTATGTTGACTGCCTGGAGAAACATGCAGTATTAGCATTTACAATTCGCCCAAAATTGTGATTTTGTTCTTCATTTGCTTGAAGGCAATCAGGAATGTAGTAGGCCACAGAACGTAGTAAACATATCCAGGTCCATATCGGGCTCTGATCTCCCCGTCATAACATACATCTTTGCGAAGTGCCATGTCAAGAAAACAGCTAACATCATAAATGGTCATAACCATCTCATTGCTACTTTCAGAAAAAAAGGCAATGAAGGCTGAAAACCAATACCTTTAGGTTTAAGAACAGTTTCCATTGCCTATCTTGAAGCTCCCCTGGCTTCACTCATCATGGACTGCTCAGGCATCGCAAAAGGACTGTTTGCACTATTGCAAGGCAGGTTTTTGTATTAGGATTACAATAAATTATTGAATACAATAGATCACAATCTATCTGTGCATTTGTAATTTTTTAATTTAATTCAAATAGTTTATTATTAATAGTTCTCTTTAAAAGTACCTGTTTGGCTTCAGCAAATAAGAATTTTGGTGGCTTTGTACTGTTTTGGATACATTTGGGGGGGGTTAATCTACCAAGGACAAGTCATGGTGGTCACATCTCTGGTGTAGTGGCTGGCCCCTTGGCTCAGAAGGGAAGGGGTGAGGAGGGGAGAGCTGTGGTAATTAGGTCATTGGTTGTCAGGGGTAGATCATGCTTAACAAACATAGAGTTTTTCGAGGGGGTTACGAAAAAGATTGATGAAGGAAAGGCTGTTGATGTTGTCTATTTAGACTAGTAAAGCTTTTGACAAAGTTCCCCACAGGAGGTTATATAAAAAGGTAGAGGCATTAGGTATAAATAAGGAAGTAGTGAAATGGATTAAGCAAGGGTTGGATGGGAGGTGTCAGAGAGTAGGGGGAGAAAATTGTTTGTCAAATTGGAGGCCGGTGACTAGTGGAGTTTCTCGGGGATCGGTTATGGGTCCACTATTGTTTCTTATATATATTAACGATCTGGAAGAAGGGGTGGTGAATTGGATAAGTAAGTTTGCAGATGATACAAAGATTGGTGGTATTGTGGACAGTGAGGAAGATTACCGTAGCTTAAAAAGGGATATAGGAAAGCTAGAGGAGTGGGCTGAGAAATGGCTGATGGAATTTAATACGGATAAGTGTGAAGTATTGCATTTGGGAAAGGCAAATCTAAATAGGTCATATACATTGAATGGTAGACAATTGAGAAGTTCAGAGCAACAAAGGGATTTAGAGTTATGGTAAATAGTACCCACAAAGTTGATACTCAGGTAGATAGAGTGGTGAAGAAGGCATTTGGAATGTTGGCCTTCATAAATCGGAGTATTGAATTCAAGAATTGGGATGTTATGATGAAATTGTAAAAGCCTTGGTGAGGCCAAGTTTGGAATACTGTGTTCAGTTTTGGTCACCAAATTATAGGAAGGATATAAACAGAGAGAGTGCAGAGAAGGTTCACGAGAATGTTGACAGGATTTCAGGGTTTGAGTTACAGAAAAAGGTTGAGCAGCCTGGGGCATTTTTCTCTGGAGCGTAGAAGATTGAGGGGGGATTTGATGGAGGTGTTCAAGATTTTAAAAGGGACAGAGAGAGTCAACGTGGATAGGCTTTTTCAATTAAGAGTGGGGGATATTCGAACCAGAGGCCATGGTTTAAGATTGAAGGGGGAAAAATTATAAGGGGAACATGAGGGGAAATTTCTTCACGCAAAGGGTGGTTGGGATGTGGAATAAGCTTCTGGCGTAGGTGGTTGAAGCAGGGATGTTATTTACATTTAAGGAAAGACTAGATAATTACATGGAGGGGAGAGGATTGGAGGGGTATGGACCAGGTGCTGGTCAGTGGGATTAGGAGGGTGGGGATTTGTTCTGGCCTGAACTAGTAGGGCCAAATTGGCCTGTTCTGTGCTGTATATGGTTATATGGTTCTATGTGTCAGAGAGCTGGCCTGCAGCCTCTGATGGGCAGAGGTTATCAAATGACGCCGTCCTTGTGTGCAGATTGGTGAGAAAACTTTTTTGGTGTTCAGTGAGTGGAGGGCGGAGGATTGAAGAAAGGGAGCAGAGGCGAACTGAACAAGGGTGAGTTTGTTAATCTCACAAAAAGAAAGGCATTGGATTCCTTTTGCTATCCTTTTAATTTGGATGAAGTGATTGATGTGGAAAGGACGTTGTTCAAGGTGAGAACCAGGTGAAGGGATTGGATCGTCCTCTTCATCGAAGAGGTGAAGGACCTTGAGGCTATTCTTCTCTGGATAGAGGTATGGAGGAATGGAAGTCTATGGTGAGAATGAGCTGTGTTGTGTCCAGGTTGTATCATTAGCGGTCTTAATAAATGATAGCTAGGCTTGTAAATTTAACAGCACATTTCTTTACTTACATTCAGCTACTGGGTTGCGTATTGATAAGATGTGTCTCAACATATATGCAGCACTCTCATGTAATGTGGCTCTTATAGTGTTAGTGTTCATGCTCTAGCATAAAATAGTCCCAGGTTTCCTCAGTATATAACAAGCTGGTTGGGATCAGAAAAAGTAGAAATGGTAGAGAATACCAAAAATCTCATTAATGTATTTGGGAAGGGATTGGATATAGGGAGAAAGAACAGTTAAAATATGACAAAATAAATTCTGTGACACAAAAATAAAATTAAATTATGATTTTACCCGAATAATTATACTTGTGGATCTTACAGGAACACTTGAGTGGGCAGTGCATGGCTGGGGGATTGAGTGCCACAGAAGTAATCATGAAGGGTCTGAGCTAGGGAAGAAAAGTTGGAGTCAACATGGGAAGAAAGAAGCTTGGTATGGCAAGAACAGGTTGAAACCATGGGTATGACTGGACAGTGGCAGGAGATAGAAGTTGGTTGTGTGTCCCTGGGAGACCATAAATTTGGAAACTGTGAAGACAAGATCTCCCTTGGAAAATGAAGTTAGACAGATGTTTAGGGGTTAGATCATTGTCCAGAGAGAGGTGTGAGCATGGATGGGAATATTTCAACTGTTTATTATCATGTATACCAAAATAGATCAATTAAAAGCTTTGTTTGAGCCCTATCCAGGTAAGTCCACCAGTTTGACAGTGCCATTCAGATTTTAGGGTCTTTTCTTGGTGAACGGAGTGCTGCCTGTTTTGAAGAGGTTAAATTAGAACAAGGTAAAAAAAAATGGAGAAAAATCAAAGCAGTCAATGTCACATCAGTAGTGGTCAATGAAAAGAGAGGAAGAGGTCTGGAAGGGTCCGGAATTATGGAGATGGGAGGAAGGGCCCATAATTTGGGGTGAAGACTCCCGGCCAAAATAAGTTGTCACTGAAGTGGAGGTAGCAGAAGAGGAGTTCAAAGTCGTATCAAGACATGGAATTGATTTAGTTGGGACAGTGAAGGATAAGGCTGAGGCCTCTGCTGAGGAGTGATTAGGATCAGAAAGGATGATGAAAACATTGCAGGGATAGGGAGCATCCCGAGGCTAGAGCCGGAAGAAAGTGAAGGAGGTAAAAGGTTTAGAGATGTATTTGAACTCAGGATGGAGCTTGTGATCTTAAGATATATTGAGGCACTAAATGTGGGAAAGGAGAAGGAGAAAAAATAATCTGAATTGCAAAGGCAGGTATTTCAGTTGGAATTCAGGTCCAATGAATTGGAGCGGCTTCAGGGAAGGTTTTGAAGTGAGCTTTCATCAACATTGTATGAAAATAAAAAAGGGAATCAAAATCCACTGAGGTGTACATGGTTGCAGAGAGAGAGACAGACAGACAGACACACAGACAGATCCCTTTGTAGAGTAGCATAGAGCTTCTACAAGGTTGGTATTCAACAATAAATGCAAATCAACAACAAAAATATCAAAATAAAATCAGAAATTGCTTGGAACTCTCAGCAGTACAGGGGCAGGTGTACCATCCAGTGGAAAGGGAAACAGAGCAAACAATGCAGATTGAATGCCTGACATGTGAACTGGAAAAGAAAGTAAATAAGGTCTGCATCAAATTGCCAGGGGATGGGGAAGATTGGAGGGCACAAATAGAACTTCTCTGATAGTGTTAGGGCCTGAGTTGCCTTTGAGGATCAGCTGTGTACAAGGTAATCTTAGAGATAGAGTTATGGGGAAGATTGGGGGTGGTGGGTGGAGAACATGGTCCATTTAAAAAATATTATGCAATGAGAGAAGTTGGGAAGTGGGAACACAGAAGTCCAGAATTAAATCAGGAAAATCTGTAGATACCATGGTTGAAGTAAAAACACACGATGCTGGAGAAACTCAGCTGGACAAACAGCAAAGGTAAAAATACATGATTTTCTATCAAGTAACTTCAAAGACTAGAAGTTTCCAGAATGATAGGTTTTTGATTGCTTAAAACTGTCTGAACACTCATGTTGCTTGGCCCGAGTCTGGAGTTCATACTGGGGGAGGAGTTTGGGTGTAACATCCTTTATTAGGGTTTCCAAAGGAAGGGGTCACTGGTACAGTCAGCATGGGGGAGGGCCAGCCATGCGTACAGAGATGGTATCCAATAGTAATACAATGATATCACCACATTCACCCCCTCTTTTAAGAGAAAGTCCAGCAGAGAAGAAGTGGGTTTAGTGTTCATTACAGGTTCAGCCTCTCCGGTGGTTTCATTTGCCTCTGCGACCTCCATAGTGGCAGCTGTGGGTCAGCTGCTAGTTCCTGGTGTATGTCAGCAGGCTGAGTGTTGGCAGACTGGGGGTGGGGTTTAAATTGGCATGTGACAGGCGGTCATGGGAGGAGGGTGTACTAGGTGGTTGGTAGGGGTCCCGGAGACTCCCGTGCATGCCAGGTCCCAGATGGAGACAGTATCCTCCCGCCCATCCAGGTAAACCACATAGGCGTATTGGGGACTTGCATGGAGGAAATGGACCCTTTCGACCAGTGGGTCAGACTTGTATAGCTCCTTACATGCTTCCAGAGCCAGACTGGTCCTGGAGACGTTAATCAGAATGGCACTGTGGTCCCCGATGTGGACTTCCTGAGGAAGGAAAATAGTCTTTGATGTGGGTAGCATTGGTGGCAGTGCATAGGAGGGATCGGGGAGGACTTCCTGCCAATGGGAAATGGGTAGGCCTTTGGAATGCCTTCCAAACAGTGGCATTCTCCATCTCCACCTGACATTCCTTCAGGGGTTGTAATAGGTGGTCCTGCTGGTGGCGATACCCCTTGTCAACAAGTACTGGCGCAATTCATCACTCATAAAAGAGGACTCCTGGTCGCTGCGGATGTAGTTCGAGTACCTGAATGGGTAAAGATGTTGCACAGTGCTTTCAGGATGGTGGCCATGGTCATGCCCGGGCAGGGAATGGTAAAGGGGAAGTGGAAGTACTCATCATCAATATTGAGGCAGTTCAAGTTACAGTTGGTGGAGGGTAGGGGTTGCTTGAAATCCATGCTGAGGCGTTCAAAGGGATGGGTGGCCTTTATCAGGTGTGACTTGTATGGCAGGCAGAAGTGTGGTTTGCACTTCACGCAGACCCGGCAGTTTTTGGTCAACACCTTGATATCTTCAATAGAGTAGGGGAGGTTTTGGGCTTTAACAAAGTGGAAAAGCTTGGTGTCCCCGGGTGGCAGAGGTAATTATGGAGGGCTTGTAGTCGGTTGGCCTGCGTGCTGGTGCAGGTCCCCAGGACAGAGCATCTGAAGGCTTGTTAAGCTTCCCAGGCTGGTACAAGATGTCATAGTGCAGGAGAGTTTGATTCCCCACCTCAGAATCTTATTATTCTTGATCTTACCCCGCTGGCTATTATTAAACGTAAAAGCGACTGCACATTGGTCAGTCAGCAGAGTCAATCTTTTCTCAGCCAGTTAGTGCCTCTCGTGTCATTCTGCCTCAACAATGGCCTGGGTTGCTTTCTCAATAGAGGAAATGCTGGATTTCAGGACCTTGGAGGGTGCGGGCAAAAAAAGCCACAAGTCTTCCCATTTGGTTAAGGGTGGTGACCAGGGCAATGTTGGAGGCATTGCTCTCCACCTGAAATGGGATGGATTCATCCATATCATGCATCGTGGTTTTGGCACTGTCTCTTTTGATGCGGGTGAAGGCCGCCAAGGCCTCCGTTGACAGGGAAAAAGACGTGGGTTTCACCAGGGGTTGGACATTATCTGCAAAATTGGGAACCTTCTGGGCATTATACAAAAAGAATCCGTAGCACGTCAAATGACTCAAAGACTTGTTGACTCCTCAAACCAAAGCTTTTATTAACAAAAGACTGGAGTGTAGTACATTGAGGTCGACCAGTCTAGATTGACCTGGATCTGGTTAGGAACAGCCCTTTATGACATACCAGTAGGCGTGGCTACGGCTCTCAGCCAATCACTATTACTATATGTAAATATATATAAATATATACATTAGTGATAGTATCCTGTACAGAACCCCAGACACCTTTTCAGGGCCTTGATGCTGAGGGGCAGTGGGAGGCAATGACTCCATGCTACATAATGCAACTGAGGATAGCCAGGCATGAACTGCGGAATATGCATTTGTTTTTATTATAATTGAGGTTCAGAATTCGGCAGTTTGGAGGAATTTGGTTAAGTTGTCGTCATGGTTCTGCAGATTGTGGCCATAGATAGTGGAATTGTTGAAGTAGAGGAATGTGGCCTGAAGCTTGTGCTCGTTCACCATTCGGTCCTTCTCCCTCTGAAAGATGGAGACACCATTTGTGACTCTGAAGGGAACCCGTAGGAAGGATAGAGATAGCTGTCTGCCTTGAACAAGGTGTACTGATGATTCTCTGGGTGTATGGCGAGCTGGTGGCATGCCGACTTTAGTTCGATGGTGGAGAACACCTGTTACTGGTCGATCTGATTCACTATGTCGGCAATGCGGGGAAGGGGGTGTGTGTCCAGCTGCATGAAATGATTGATGGTTTGACTACAGTCAATCACCATGCTGTAGTAGCAGCTACACTGCTACTGAAAGATTTGTTGAGCTCAGTGAGCAGGCTGGTGCGCTGGACTTATACTCCCAGCCTGGACCTGGCTGAGAACCACGCTGGGGGTCACTGATGTCACTTGGGCGTCACGTGGTCCCCCAGCGCGGGCTTCTGAGCCCTGTGCTGAGAAGAAGGGGAAATCCCCGATGGCACCATTTTGGCCGGCTGCCCTGCTGCGTGGATTACAAGCGGGGCCGGTTCACCTGCCTAGTGATGTGTCGCCACACAGCCCCCCCCACCCAGAACCAGTGCCAATGTCCTTTCTAGTTGGGCTGCCTTGTTCCTTGAGCAGGGCCACAATCACTGGTTCGGTGGGGTCAAGGTGCCTTAACTTCAGCCTGTCCACAGTAAACAGTTCCTACCTGCCGCCGATGTGCAGCATGAACATAGACCCTGAATGCTGGACAACCTTGCACGGCCCCTTGTAAGGTCTCTGCAGAGGTGCCGTTGGCAGGTCCTGCAGAAAGCAGCTCACTGGAGATGTGAGATGGCCTTGTGCCATTTCTGGGCAGTGGTGGGGGTGCAAAGGAGTCCAAATGGGCCCAGAGGTGGTGAAGCAGCTCGTGTGGCGACTGATAGGGTTTGTGAGGCGCGTTGATGAACTCACCAGGAAGTGCCAATGGTGCGTCGTAGACCAGCTCAGCTGATGACGCTGCAGATCCTCCTTGGCCATGGAGCAGATGCCCAGGAGCACCCAAGGCAGTTCGTCGACCTAGTCAGGACCAGTGAGGTGGGCCATAAGTGCCAACATAAGGTGGCGGTGCAGACACTCGACCAGCCCATTGGCCTGCAGGTGATAGACTATGGTGTGGTGTAGCTGGATCCCCAACCTCTTGCCGAGCTGTGCCCAGAGCGCATAGGTGAACTGGGCACCCCGATCGCTGGTGAGGTGATTCAGAATGATGAACTGGGTGACCCAACTGTGCAACAGCACTCAGGAGCAGGAGTCAGTGGAGGTGCCGGCATCAGGATCACCTTGGGCCAACAAGTGATGCGGTCCACCACCATGAACAGGTAACGGTTGTCCCGGGATATGGGTAAGGGCCTGACTATGTCCATGTGAATATGGCTGAACCATTCCTGGATGTGCTTGAACTCTTGCACGGGCACCCTGGTGTGCCTATGTACCTTAGACATTTGGCAATGGGTGCATGTTCTGGCCCAGCCCATGATCTGCTTCCGCAGCCCATGCCAGATGAACCAGTCTGCCACCATCCAGACCATGGACTTGACGGACGGGTCCGAAAGCTCGTGGATGTGATGGAAGACTTGCCTGCGACACTACTGGAGAACCACTGGCTGCGGGGTGCCCATGGAGACATCACACAGGATGGTGCTTCTGCCACTCAGAGTCAGGAGGTCTTGGAACCACAGGCCCGTGATGGCAGTCCTAAAGGCTCACGTTTCCTCGTCGGACTTCTGGTCCTGGACGAGCTGGTCGAAGTCGAGGCCAGGCATCAGCGCGCAGATGGCTGGTTAAGAGATTGCATCGGTGATCACGCTGTCCTTCCCAGCCTTGTGCCAAATGTCAGTGGTAAACTCCGACATGAATGAGAGGTGACGTAACTGGCAGGCCGACCATGGGTCCTTCACCATGGTAAGTGGTCAGTGAAGATGGTAAAAGTCCTCCCCACCAAGAAATAGCCGAAATTCCGCACCTCCAGGTACATGCCCAGTAACTCACAGTCAAAAGTGCTATACTGACACTCAGATGGGCAGAGAAGCTGGCTGAAGAATGCTAACGGCTTCCATTGTCCGTTCACCTGTTGCTCCAGAATAGTGTCGATGGCTGTGGCAGAGACATCGACGGAGAGTACCATATTCAGGTCGGTGTGCGGGTGGGCGAGCATGGTAGCCTTCACGAGAGTGTCCTTGGTGGCCTCAAATGCACTGCAGGCCTCTGGGGTCCAGGTGAATGTCTTGTGCTTGGCTGCAATGAGGGCGAATAGCGGCTGCATGATGCGCGCAGCTCCCGGGATGAATCGATTATAGAAGTTGTCTATACCTGCGAACTCCTGCAGCCCCTTGAGATTGTCCGGACGTGGGAACTCTGATAATGGCAACCTTTGTAGCAGTGGGCATGGTTCCCTTGGCCAGTGCATGGACTCTTTCCCAAAATGACACTTGGCTGGGTTGATGGTTAGGCTGAAGTCAGCCAGCCAGGAGAAGTGGGCCTTGTGTTGCACCCGATCCCTGTTGGCAACAAGGATGTCATCTAAGTAAATGAAGATGAAATCCAGGTCCCTGCCCACTGAGTCCATGAGGCGCTAGAAGGTTTGAGCGGCGTTCTTGAGCATGAACGGCATGCGATGGAATTCGAACAAGCTGAAGGGGGTGATGATGGCCATATTGGGTATGTCCTCAGGGTGCACCGGGATTTGGTGATACCCGCTCACCAGGTCAACCTTGGAGAAAACCCTCACACCATGTAGGTTGGCCATAAAGTCCTGGATGTGAGGGATGGGGTAATGGTTGAGCCATCGATAGTCTCCACAGGGTGCCAGTTGCCGGAGGCTTTTGGGACCAGGTGGAGCGGCAAGGAACACGGGCTATCAGACCGCCGAATGATCCCCAGCTCCAACAGATGCGAAAACTTCTCCTTTGCTACCTGGAGCTTGTCAGGTGGGAGCCAACGTGCCTTGGTGTGGACTGGTGGGCTCTGGGTGGGGATATGGTGGAACACCCTGTGGCGTGGTGAGGCAGCAGAAGACTGTGGCTTGAGGAAGGCCGTAAACTCATCCAGGATTCACTGGAACTCATCTCTGGGCGTGCTGATCGTGGCCATCTGTGGCTGCTTTGCGCAGGAGGAGTCGAGGCAAATGGCCTGGAAAGTACAGGCATCCACCAGGTCCCTACCCCGAATGTCCACAAGAAGCCCGTGGGCGAGGAGGAAATCAGCACCCAGGATGGCAATCGGAAGGGACGAGACTGTGAACCTCCATGAGAACTTTCGTCAGCCGATCAGCAAGTGGACTCTCTTGTCTCCATATATCCGGATCTCTGTTGCGTTGGTTGCACGGAGGGGATGTCCTCGAGTTCGGTCCCTGGACTCGATGGCCATGGCTGGGATGACGTTGATCTGGGCTCCAGTGTCGACGAGGAACCACCAGCCGCTGAGTGAGTCCCACAGGTAAAGGAGGCTGTGTCCTTGGCCAGCTGCCACAGCCATTAACAACGGCTGGCCTGCTTGTTTCCCTGGAATGAACAGGGCTGATGACACTTCCGGGCCTTGGCTCCCTAGTGCTGGTGGTAGAAGCAGAGGCCTGGAGCGGATGCTGTGCTCATGGTTATGCTCTTGGTGGCCCCTGCAGGGGCTGGATGCTCTACTGCAGTGCTAGGGACGGGCTTGGTGTGAACAAGCTAATGCCTCATGATCTGCTGGACCACCGAGCCCTCTGGAAATTGCTCGAGCCATAGCTCTTGGGCCTTCTGAGTGACCTTCCTCGGGTCGGTAAAGCTCTCTTGAACTAGTAATGGCCAGATGTCCTTGGACAGATGGTCGAGGAAAATGCACTCAAAGAGTGGGCAGTTGGTGTGATTACCCATGATTGTGAGCATCTTGTCCATCAGCTCCATCGGGGACCTGTCCCCAGGGCGTGGAGGTGCAGCATTTGAGCAGCACGCTGGCGTCTGGATAGTCCGAGGGATCCGGTGAGCACTCGCTTGATGGTCTTGTATTTGTCTTTGGCGGTTGGGTGCTGTACGAGGTGCAGCATGCATTTGACGGTGGCTTGGTCCAGGGCGGCGACCACATGATAGAATTTGGTCGTGTCAGATGAAAGCTGGGGGAGGTGAAACTGAGCCTCCGCATGGCCGAACGAGGCCTCCGGCTCCTGATCCCAGGTTCGCTCATGATGGGTTCAAAGACGTTTGAACCAATCGGGGTCACCAATTGTAGCGGCAGCTACACTGCTATTGAAAGAACACACAACCAGATGGGTTGAGCTCAGTGAGCAGAACTGATTTATTGCAGGCTGCTGGGCTGGACTTATACTCCCAGCCTGAACCTGGCTGAGAACCGCGCTGGGGGGCACTGACGTCACCCGGGTATCACGTGGTCCCCCAGCGTGGGCTTCTGTGCTGAGAAGAAGGGGAAACCCCTGACGGCACCATTTTGGCCAGCTGCCCCACCACATGGATTACAAGTGAGGTCAGTTCGCCTGCCTCGTGGTGTGCCACCTCAAAGCAATGTTTTCCCCCACTCTTTACAACTACCACCTGAGCTCTCCAGGGATTTGAGTTGGGTTCAATGATCCCCTCAGTCAGGAGCTGCTGCACTTCTGACTTGATAAAAGCTCTGTCCCATAGCAGTATCACCCGCTCTTGGTAGCAATGGGCTTACAGTCTGGGATGAGATTGGCGAACAGGGGCGGGAGGAGGGAATCTGGAGGGTGAACAGTGCACAGGTCAGCTGTGGCAGGGGGAGGAGGGCGAATGGCTTAAGAATTGGTTGCAGACTGGGGTGGGGTTTTGGTTATGGCCTATCATACTCCATGGTGATGCTCCTGAGCTGGCATTGGAAGCCTAACCCCAGTAACATGGGAGTGCAGAGCTGTGGCATTATCTTTGTATTTCTCATGCCACGCACAGTCAGTGTTAACAATACAACAGCTGTGGGGCTCTGCTGTTAGGGATTTTGAGGCCATTGAGATTCCGTACGTCGCTTGACTCACCGTGAGGGAATAGTTCTTTTCAATGTCAGGGTGTATAAAACTCTTCATTGTGCGCCCATTAACCTCAATATTTATTGTTGCACGGGAAAGTTGCTGAGGGTCTGTTCTGGTCGATTGTGACTGAGGCCAAAAGCAGGTCATTGTCTGAATCACTGTTGTGGGTGAGTATGTCCGAGGTCAGAGTGAAGTCGCCGTCTGGTTGAAATGGTTGTGTACTGGGAGGACTCTGTTACTGTAGCAGAGGTACTCAGCCAAGCAATCTCTCAACCTGTGACTGGTCACAGGTAAGAAGGTGCTGGAGATGGTGGCTCCCATGGCACACACGCTGTGTTGTTGCTTGTGGCAGGAAGTGAAACTAGCCAAGATGGCAGCCCCATGATGCTCATGCAGTGTTGTTACCCATAGCTGGAAGTGACGCCAGAGATAATGTCATCCAAGGCAGCTGCTTCCACTGCCCGCACGTGGCGTTGCTAGGGAAAGAAAGAGGCTTTGACTTATAGACATTTGCATTATTCCCTTTCTTCCTGAGGTCTGAGTAGACCACATTCCTGTCAGGACAACGCCTCTGGTGGTGCATTAGCTGACTAGAGAAATAGCACTTTGGGTGTTCGGCAGTGGTGGCAACGTGGGTGAAGTTGAGAAGCGCTTGCGTGGAGGCAGCTTGGGAGCCCGCATCTCAAGATGGCAGCGCTCGTGTCCCCCATGAGGCGGCTGTGTTGCCGGAGGAGAAAGAGTCCACATTGCGAATGGCTTCTTCCAGTTCTTTGGCCAGGTCGACAGTTCTCTGCAGATACAGGGCGCCCTGTTCCTCCAACGGTGTCTGACAAATATATTCTAATCAGACAATGACTGGATGAGTTCGTCTGATCAGCCGCAGCATTGCCTGAGCTCATGCAGGGCTCGAATATACTCATCGATCAGCTGGTTGCATGTGTTAAGGAGATGTATTGCATAGACCTCATTCATCCCAGCCAGGTACTGACCTTTCAGCTTTTCCAAGGCTGCTGTGAATGTTGTGGTGCCTTTCACTATCAGGCATACATAAAGGCCGATTCGCGAGAATAGCAGGCGCAGTTTCTCTTCTTCGGATTGAACGATCTGTGAAGATGCCAGTAGGGAATCGTTGAAGCAGCGTAGTGTAAGGTAAAAACATCATGAGATGGGACCGGAGAAGGAGCACCCAGTACTAAGGAGTAACAGAATGCAGATGTGACCTTGTACACTCAAGATAAGTGTGGCACTAACAAGAATGATGTGCAGCAGACTAACAGAGAAGGATAGCAACAGTTTATTCATTGGACAATGTCATGGTATGATAATTTACTAAGTACGGATCCTGAGGTATAAAAAAAACACCACTTGCTGATAACGGCAGAATGCGCCTTCTCCAACTAACACTGTTAGTTGCAAGTGTTACAATCCGGTAATAAAGAACAAAGAACCTTGATTTTGACTCAGTCTGGTGTCTGACTCACTCATTCATGAACAAAGCAGACCTAACAGTAGGCAGAGCTCAACTTGGCTGAAGCTTTGGGTGATGTTGGATCGATTTCAAATTTGTCCAGCCTCAGCAACTTGTCCAAAGTGAGGAGAAAAAATTTAGCAATTAAAATTGATTTGCTATCAATTAACTTCAAAGACTAGAAGTTGCCAAAATGATAAGTTTTTAATTGCTTAAAACTGTATGTACACTCATGTTGCCTGGCCCAAGTCCAGAGCTCGTACTGGGGGAGAGGATTGGTGTAACCACCTTTTTTAGGGGATTCCAAGAGGAGGAGTCTCTGGTACAGTCAGCATAGGGGCAGGCCAGCAATACATACAGAGATGGTAACCAATAGTAATACAGTGGCATCACCACAATACATAACCAACGTTTCGGGCTTGAGCCCTTCATTAAGGAATGGAAGAATGTCGGTAGGCATCTGAACAAAAAGATGGGGAAGGGCAAAGGTAGGAGATGATAGGTGGAGAAGGGAGCAATCAGGGGGAGGAGGAATGGCTGGATGGTTGGAGGGGGAAGGAAGGGAGGAGAACTGGAAAAACTGGAAAGTGGGAAGGGAGAAAAGGCCATCGACAGACATGTGAGCACGGGGGTGAATTGAAATGGTTGTGTACTGGGAGGACTCTGTTACTGTAGCAGAGGTACTCAGCCAAGCAATCTCTCAACCTGTGACTGGTCTCTCCAGTGTAGAGAAGGCCACAAAGGGAGCACCAGATGCAGTAAATCAGTCCTGTGGAAACATAAGTAAAGTGTTACTTCACTTGAAAAGCCTTTTTAGGGCCTCGGTGAACGAGGAGGTGTGGGAGCAAATGTTGCACCTCCTGCGGCCAGCATCATTTTGGGCTGGTAAGTCATTGAATAGAGAACTTCATTCCAAGTTCTTCTCTTCACAGTCACTTCATCTTCTAAATATTTCCACCTTTTTCTGATTATGGTCATTGAGTTATACAGCACAAGACAGGCCATTCAGCACATCTCATCCATGCCAAGTAAGTTGGCTTCCTGGGATAGTCCCATTTAATTCCATTTGGTTCATATCCTTCTGAGGCTTTTCTTTCTAGATGTCTGCTCAAAGCCTTTGAACATTCTCAATATTACAAAATGTTTTATCTCAAGGCAATTCTGATTTTATAAATGTTTTTATTTGGTTCTCCAATCATCATGATTTTCATTTCATAATGTAATGTTGCTGCAAAATTCTGATTTATTGATTCATGATTTGATTATTGTTGGGCATGTGTAAGCTGCCTTGACCATAGGTACTGAACTTTCCTCCCAATGTAACTGTCTCACACCTCTCTCTGATGATCTTTGAAACCAAACTTTTCATCATGTATTTCATTACATGCTATTTATTTCTAATACCATTCCTACTAAATGCCATAAGATATATGTTAAAGTTAGAATTCCAATTGGCTGCAGTTTGCATTCTCGATGTAGCTGCATTCTCTTTTGTATTGTTACAAGATCAAACCAGCCACCACAAAGAAGGCATATCACACAGGGGTAAAGATGAACAATTACTTTACTAACAAAAATTCATCTTCAAACTTTAATTCAAAAATCCCCCCCTTTTATAACAATGCCCATTGGTTACTATGTAAATCTCTATAACAATGTAAAACTAATAAATTCCCCAGCCTAAATATAACATATGTAATTAAAGTCTAAGTTATATTTCCAACCAGCCCACAGAAAAACTTAGACACAAAACAGGCACAAAACACACAAGACTCACAAAACTTCGATCTCAACCGAAGCAAAGATCATAAACAAAATTCAGTTTGTTTGGTAAACTGAAGCCAAAAGATCTTTGAGAGAGAGAGAGCACAAAATTCGAAGTTGTCTTGTGTTGCTTGCAGAAGAGGAACAACTGGCTTCGTCTGGATCCTCTGGCTGCATTCAGAATATTCATCCTTTTTGAAATCCCAACATTCTAAACTGTCCTCCAGACAATGATTCATGCTCTGGGCCTCCTTCCACTCCACAGCACCACCCAGTGGTGGTTTATCATCCAAGTCCAGAAATTTTTAGATAATTTTCTGTACATGCTCAGTCTGTCTCCCACTCTCTCAGCAGTCCACCTTCACCTTGGCTCTCTAAGGCAAATTGTCACTTTTTTAACATAAAACCACACAACACATAGGCCAATAGACAACACAGAACCCTGTAACAGTTTCAACAAGTTAGGATTGAAAATGCAAGGTAAAAAATGCATCATTAGAACCAGTCCATAACCAACAAGCAGAGGTTGCCACAATTAAATCAGAGGAAGACAGTTTATAACATGTTTCAATGGAAATATGTCTTGTTGAATTTCTTCTCTTTTACTTCCAGAAGTTACGTTTGGGTTGGTTCTGATCAAACGGCACACTTACACCTGACATGTTCTGTGGTTTGTTGATCCATCCAATGGAAGACACAAAAGTGGCCTGAGGAAACATTCCTGTTTTCATTTTAAGATGTATTTTTTAAAGTTTAGATACAGCACAGTAACAGGCTCTTCCGGCCCATGAGCTCACCTTGACAAATACACCCATGTCACCGATTAATCTCCTAACCTTGTACATCTTTTGAACCTGGGATGAAATTGGAGCACCTGGAGGAAACCCATGCTGACACTGGGAGAACGTATTAACTCCACATAAACAATGTCGGCCACTGTCCATGTAAGAGTGTGGCATTGATCACTATGCTATCAGTTCTGTCCATTGAGAAGAGGTGCTTTGCTTCTTTAGAGTGCTCCTGACCAAAAGAGGCTACTAGAATAAGAATTTTAAGGGGAGGTGGCGAAAATAAACGTATAGCATCATGCAGCAAGGAAACAGGTCCTTTGGTCTACCGTATTTGAACCAACCATCAATAGCGGATTTACGTTTATCTTACACTAATCTCATTCTATTCACTCCACAATCTGATCAAGATCCCACCCTCCCAGATTATGCAATTTACTGACATGATTGGGATAATTTGCAGAGGTCATTTGACCTGTTAACCTGCAGATCTTTGAGATGTGGGAAGAAACCAGAGCACCCAGAGGAATTTGAATATTCCATATAAATAACAACTGAGGTTAGAATTAAACCCAGGTCACTGGAGCTGTGAAGCAGTGGCTCTACTGGCTTTGCTACCTTTCCACCTCTCTGTAGAAAATTCCTTGCATTAGCTATTGACCACTCTTTATGTGTTGTTCTTGAACAATTTAATGCATTTGAGTAGAGAGCTAAATTATCTACAGATTATTAATGACAGGATTTTTACTTGCAGTCATATATGCTGTAAAACCCCTGTAGACCAAATTCAAGCAATTGGCAGCCTCAAGCAACAAGGAAAAAAATTGCGGAAAATAAATTGGTTAAAAAAAAAACGGAAGCCAGGGCATCAAATCTTATGGAGAGAAGGCTGAGTGGAAAAATGGATTAGCTCATAATTTAATGGCAAGGAAGATTAGATGGGCTGAATAGCCTATTTCTGCTCCTATGGAATTGGTTTTGAAGCCTGCCGAGACAAATGGGACCTGTAGATTAAACATTTCTATTATCCACTCTTCATTAATTATCTTCAGTCCTGTTTCTTGCATGCGTAACATAGCGCCACAAAAGCACATATTTTGCTACAAATTACAGTAATTTGTAAAAAGATATTTCACAAAAGTGGATCAAGAAATAGAATATGCGCTGTGCAATGGGACAGTGAAAGCATGGATGTGCCGTCCCTGATTGACGCATTTTTAATAGGGTCCAAAAGAAATATCATTCCCCAGTATTGGGGAATAAAATTTAAAAACATGAAAAAAAGAAAATTTTGAGACAAAGCAAAAATATCAGTTAATGAGTTGATATAAATGCTGATTTTATTTGGCACAGATAATCACAAACACACAACAATCTATTTCTTTGCATTAAATCCAGGAAAGTAAATCCAATGGACCAGGAATATTATTAATTTTTAATTTTCATTCTGGAGTCGAGCAAAATGATGACAAATTAAGCAGTTCCCTTAAGAAGTTGATGGTGAAGTGATTTTTTTTGGATCTGTCCAAGAAATTCTTGTTTGATGAAAATTCCAAGAATTTGACTGAAGGGCAATGAAGGAATTTTGATTATTGTCCAAGACAGGACAAGCAGTGACCTGGACATGCGATTGCATCCCATATACCTGCAACTGTATTTCTTTCTAGGATAGGTCTCAGCAATCCCACTGCAATTGGATTCTTATCCTCCTGACCTACAGACCACAGTCAGCAAGGATTTGCAGCAACACCTCTTTCATAATCCTGTACACCGATGCCCCATAAATCTGCAGATTCAGCCCCTCATAATACTCTTGAATGTGTAGTCAAATGTGCATCTAACTCCATCTACAAGTTTGCAGATGACTCCACTGTTGTAGGTTGGAACTCTAACATGGATGAAATGGAATATTGAAGCAAGTCAGCCTAGTACCAAGGTGTCAAGACAACAGGTTCTGCCTCAATATCAGCAAAGCAAAGGAGTTGATCATCAACTTTAGGAAATGAAACATATGCTTGAATTGTAACAATAGAGCTGAGGAAGAGAACATTCAAACTTTAGCTGTAATTAAATAACAATCTCTCTGGTCCAACCATGTTAAAGCTACAGCCAAGAGAGTGCACCAATACCTCCTTTCTCACAAGCCTCAGGATATTCAACGTCTCTTCCTAATTTTTACAGATACCCTATAGAAAGTATCATCTATAGACGCATCACAACAGGACTGCAAGAAATTGCATAGAGAGGTGAATACAGTTCAGTGTCCTTGTGACCTCAGTGTAGCACAAAATGCAATATGACAAAATCAAACAAGCTGCCTCATAGCACAAGGACTGCAGTTAGTGCCATATGTGTACTTTAGACGTCTGGATGAGGGATGAATTTAGTTCTCTACCATTTCCACCGCAGTTCTTTTGAGATTGAGGTGGAGATGGTTTGCTTCTTTGCTCATACCTTGACGAAGGACTCAGGCCTGAATTTGATTCTTTAGAGTGCTACTGACCAAAAGAGGCTACTAGAATAAGAATTTTAAGGGGAGGTGGCGAAAATAAACGTATAGCATCATGCAACGTGACCTGTTGAGTTTCTCCAGCGCTTTTGCTGTCTACAGACCTTCCTGCCAGGGATAGATCAGTCTGCTGAATTGGCAGCTTTGGTCTTCTATTCAGTAACTTTTCCTCCCTTGTTTATGCAATGTGGCTATTATTTACAGATATAGACTGGGGCAGTGAACTCTTACAGCATCTCCTTGTATCCTGAACTCTACTATCCAGTAGATCAGTGGCAGAACTATTATTACAATGCTATTTTCAAGTTTCCATCCATTGTCATGAAGTGGACAACAATTCCTCACTTTCATCCTCATTGTTCCAATAATAATAATCAAGAAAATCTTTTTGTTTTTGAGACATATCAATAAATATTGAGAGCAAGCTTAGTTTTTCAATGAAAGGAGTTTTGGTGAGTTTAGTTATTGGACCTTTTGTCATTTTAATCAACTCTTTCTGCAGCATAAATGGATATTCAAGAATTACCAACACATAACATGATCTAAAATGATTTATTTTATTAAGTTATAATAGATTCAAAGAATTCCCTGAAAGAATTGATTGTGATTCACAACATGTTAAAACATAAATAGTTTTTTTTTACAAATTTATGTGTTAATCTGTGACAGATTATGTTATATTTCATTTTATGTACAGTTATGTTTTTGGAAGATAGATATTGAGGTTTTAGTTAGGTCACCAAAAGATACAAACACTTCAAAACAGATCTCATTTTAAAATACAAGAGTTATGCATAAGGTGGTGCCTACAAGCCTGCAAAGACAATAAACTCCTGTGGTGTAGATTTTCACAAGGAGGTGTAAATGGAAGGGCCCATCTCAGAAAACTGATAAGATCTCTCATGAATTGATTTTGAGAGACAGCAAGCTGTTTTGGTGGAGTGTGCTGTTTTAGGAGGGTCATGTGGTTTTGGAAACAGAGAGAGTCAAACAGGTTTTTCTCTAAGAGAGAGAGAGAGAGAGAGAAAGAGTGCCGGTTTTTTGCAGTAACGTTTTAAAGCCCCATTTTGAAGACTGGTTATGAGTTCAGCTTGTTCAAAGCCCTTGTGGTCCATACAAAAGGAGATGGCTGACACTGTATAATGTTTCATCTAAGATAAGGGAAACAGAAAAGGAATTCTGTGGTGACCTGAAGGAAGGAGGTTATCATCTGGAAATCCCTGATGGGGCAAGTTTCTTCGGCAAGACACTGAAGGGGCTGATCGGAAAAAATCAGTTTGAGTGTGTCCAACGAGCATCAAATCTCTCTCTGAAAACCAACAAGAAACTTCCTGAGTGGTAGCCATTTACCTTTCAAGCACCAAAGCCTGGTAAAGATTCATAAATGTTAAATTCTGTGCACAGTATTAGAATTGCCTGATACTGGTGAACTTGCAGGAGTGAAAAGTGAGATTGGACTGTGAATCAAATAGCTTTTCTGAACTTATACACACATTACATGCATGTGAACTTAGAATTAGAAGGGGGTTAAGTTAGGTTAAGTTAATATTAATAAGTTAAAATTAGATCTTGTTTTTATGTTTACAGAAAATTATAAGTAACTTTTGTTTAAGTAACCATTTGTCTTGGTGAGTTTCGATTGCTGCTGGGTTTTGGGCTCGTAACATTATGACATTTGCACAAACTGAATTATTACCATTGTTAGAAATAGATGTACCTTTAAAGAAATTGCTCGAGACAAAAATTGAGAACAAAGAACATTTATTACAGCAACAATGCAAAGTTGGGTGCTTCCCCTTACCCTGGGAATACACACCTACACTGGGGCTCACCCAACTTTTATACAGTAAATTTCAGTATAGGAATACCCTCCCCCTTACATTCTTCTGCCCCCTGGATGGGTTTGGCAGAGGCAATCCTTCCTGCCTACGTGCAGTTTCAGTAGACTTGGAGGACCAGGGGGTATCCTGTCGGTGTCTTCTTATGCCATATTCCCATTGTCCTTATTCACATCCTAGCCCTTGTCCCCATTCACACCTTCCCGACTCTCAGGGCTACAGTCCCTTCATCTGCAGGGTTCGTTAATCTTGTCTAGGGTTTACTAGTTAAATATGCATACTTGAAAAATCTGTTGTATGACTTACTAATTATATATGTATAACTTGCTAATACTACCTAAGGTCTTCTAATTATTTATGCAAGCCTTGCTAATTCTATCTGGGGCTTGGTGACCCTTATCTCGTTCAGACTAACTCTACTTCTATTCTCAATTGTCTGTCCTTCTCTCCTTCAGTCAGTGAACTTGCTGATTCTCTAGGAGATTCTTATCTTACTCAGACAGTGTCAGCTTCCTGCCTTCTAATATCCATGTCTCATGTTGTTTGCACTGGCTTCATTCATTTACTTATGTATCAATTTTATTTTCTTCATTTCTTCACGTTCATATTGCAATGTCAGTTTTTCTCATCTCTCACACCATCAACATTTAGCGTGCTCTAATATGTGCAAGGAAAGAATTGGATGACAAATGGCGAAACCCACAATTAAAAATATAAGCACGTACCATAGTTTATTATATTTAAAGGCATTACTTTGAGGTGAAATTCATAAGCTCAGTGTCTTTGAGCAGTTACATGTATATTTTCAGCATTGTTATGCAAGGCTGTGAAGCTGCACAGATGACTCACTTACATTTGACTGGAAGAATAGTGGGTAACAATCCATTCACTCACTCCTCACTATTGTCAGAGGATACAGGAAACAGAGTAATCCTAAACATAGAAACATATACTCTTGCATACTCTTGCTAAAATGCTCAACAGCTGAACAAGAACATGTGCATCAGTTTTACATTTTAGCCTGGGTTATATTACTGGGCAGTAAAGATGGTATGGAATCAACTTTGTTGGAATGAAAATCCATCCTTCTCATCACTATGACCTCATCCTTGGAGCAATGATGACTCCCCTGTTTCCATCGTCAAAGGTGTTATCACTTAAAGGACCATGCTATAGAACATAGAACATTATAGCACCGCACAGGCCCTTCAGCCCTTGATGTTGCACCCAGCATTACATTTCTTGTATAAAAAAATGAACTAAGTCCTCCTTACCCCATAATCCTCTATTTTCCTTTCATCCACGTGCCTGAATGAGTGCCCCTAATGTTTCAGCCTCCACCTCCATCCTTAATAAGGCATTTCAGGCACCCACAACTCTGTGTAAAAAACCTTACCCCTGATATCGCCCCTAAACATTCCTCCTTTCACTTTGTACATATGTCCTCTGGTGTTTGCTATTCCTGCCCTGGGAAAAAGGTGCCGGCTGTCCACCCTTTTTCTGCCTCTCAAAATCTTGTAGACATCTATTAAATCACCTCTCATCCTTCTTTGCGCCAAAGAGAAAAGCCCAAGCTCTGCTAACCTTGCCTCACACAATATGTTCTCCAATCCAACCATGATCCTGGTAAATCTCCTTTACACCCTCTCCATACCTTCCACATCCATCTGATTATGAGGTGACCAGAATTGAACTCGATACTCCAAGTGTGGTCTCACCAGAGATTTGTAGATTTGAACATGACCTCTCAACTTTT
The DNA here is from genome assembly GCF_036971445.1 of Narcine bancroftii. Taxonomy (NCBI): domain Eukaryota; kingdom Metazoa; phylum Chordata; class Chondrichthyes; order Torpediniformes; family Narcinidae; genus Narcine; species Narcine bancroftii. The sequence continues at coordinate 22,851,074 of NC_091471.1, forward strand.
GAACTCAATCCCCTATTAATGAAGCCCAGCATCCCATAGGCCTTCTTAACTATCCTATCAATCTGTGCGGTAACATTAAGGGATGTATGGATTTGAACCCTAAGGTCCCTCTGTTCTTAAGTAACTGACCATTAACCCTGTACTCAGCTTTCTGGTTTGTCCTTCCAAAATACATCACCACACACTTATCTGGATTGAACTCCATCTGCCAGTTTTTCAACCAACTCTGCATCCTGTCTATTTCTCTTCGTAACCTACAACACCATCCACAACTCCTCCAACCTTTGTATCATCCACAAACTTACTGACCCATCCTTCTGACTCTTCATCCAGGTCATTTATAAAGATCACAAAGTGTAGATCCTTGCAGAACTCCATTAGTCATTGAAAGAAGATTATGAGGAAAGTGTATCAAAGATGTTCCTGCAACACAGGACTGCTGGCTGCTTTCCCAAGTGTACTATTTACCGTGACCAATCTCTTACCAGGCTTCTCATTCAGGGCTGGAAGATCAATCTGGATCCTTCTCTGCTTTCTCCTGCCATCAGTGATTCTGATTTTAACACCGTCACTTTTCTTTTTAAAAATTATGACCTCACCTCACCTTTTATTTAAATAAGGCAAGCAACCATTTTGGTCAGACATGTGTCTCAAAACTTTATCTGAAGGAAAGACACAGTTTTCACATCTTGTTTCTTTTGTGATCTTGATCTGACCCATTTAAAGCACACACCATTCTCTCTTTCCATCCACTTGACACTTCAGTAGATAGCTAACAATTATGAAGAGCTTGAGAATCCAGGTGTCTCACTTGCACAAGACACTCACTTGGCTGGGGTATCACTTCTCCTACAGTTATAAACATAGCACAGAAATGAACCCATTAGCCCACCTATCTATGCCAACCATTCTGCTCGACTATTTGGAAGTAAGCAAGAAGTCTGCAGATGCTGGGGTTTGATGCAGTACTCAAGTGTCCTGGAGAAACTCAGCAGGTCATACCACATCCATGTGCCTGAGCCCTTTCTCAGGCGAAATTTGCCCAAAATATCAACTGCCTTTTGCTTCCTATGGATGCTGCATGACCTGTTGAGTTTCTCCAGCACTTTTTGCATATTGCTCATCTGTTTCTATCACTTTGTAACTGTTGAGTATCAGTTGATGAAAATTATTGAGATTGTGAAGGAAAACTGCATAGCTGAATAATTGTAGCAATAAAACACGAAAGTCTGCAGACACCATAGTTGAAGTAAAAATTCAATGCTTGAGAAACTCAGCAGGTCAAACAGTTGCCACATTTACACCCACATCACTTTCCTCAACACAGACCGTGGCCCCAAACAGGCCTTTCAACTGAAGAAAAACTTCTCTTATGTATCTGCAGGATTGATTTACTGCATCCAATGCTCCCTTCATGGCCTCCTCTACATCGGAGTGTCTGGGTGCAGACTGGGAGATCGTTTCACTGAGCACCTTTGGTCTATCTGCACCATTGACGGAGACCTCCCAGAGCCAACCATTTCAGTTCTGCATCACACTCCCAGACTCACATATCTGACCATGGCCTAATGTACTATCCCACCAAGTCCACCCCCTAAATTGGAGGAACAAGAATTGATTTTCCATCTGGGCACTCTCCAGCCAGTTGGAAGGAAATTTTCTGGTTTCTGCAAACCTGCTCTCTTTTCCCCTTTTCTTCCCTTCCCCCTGTCAGCACTCCACCCCTACCCTCTCTATTTACCAAGCCATCCCTTCTCCCCTTGCTTGCTGTTGTCCCCTCCCTCCTTTCCCCACCTATTATCTCCTGCCTTTGCGACCATGCCTCCACCCCACTACTCTTTTGTTCTTGCCAACATTTTTCCATAACTTGATGAAGGGCTCAAGCCTGAAACATAGGTTATGTATTTTTAAAGGACACTGTTTGACCACTGAGTTTTTCCAACATTTTGTGTTTTTACTTTTAGCTGAATTACATTGTGCCTCTGAGGAAGAGAACTAAGACAATTTGGAGATGAAGAACAATTGGAAAAAAGGAAAGTGCACATCGCGATGAATCTCCTATCCATTCACTCCATCTATACTTCCATTCTTTCCAACACATGAAAGGAGCCTGGCCACTCTCTCTTCTTCACCTTCTAGCGGGAAGAAGACACACAAGCTTGAAAATATGAACCTTTAGATTCAAGGACAGCTTCTTTCTTGCAGTGGTTAAATTGTTAAACGGACCTCTCGTAGGTAAAAGATAATGTTTCGGTACTGTTTAATTGTACTTTTCTTTATATCATGCTCTTGTAGTACGATATCCTCACATACTGTAAACTATGCACCACATTTTGTTCTATCATTTATGATGGATCTGTGTTAATATTAATATTTATGTTAACATTAAGCCTTATTTCCTATAAATATGCCTTAGTTTAAGTTGTGGATTGGTTACAGGGTTACACACAGAGGTCACAGTGTATTTACAGAGTACCATTGTACTCAGAGAAGAGAATTCATTCTCGGAATTACAGCACCTAAAAAGACAGAGCTAATGGATCTGAAGTGGGTATTAATTATTCAAGAACAATGGAGTGTTTGCTTTATTAAAAACTGAGGTGTCTAAGTACTCAGTAAGAACTGCCTGAAAGAAACCATCTGTTTTTAAATGAAACCACATAAAACCTCTTCAACAAAGATGAGGTCAGAGGTTGTTATGGATATGGGGAGGTTTTGAAATGGGCAGAAGTCTGGTAGAAGTAAAACTGGTAGTCATGTGGTTTACAAGAATTGGAGCTGACCTCGTTGTTAATGTGACTGTCATGTGGTTTGGAGAAATATATAATCGAATGCAGTCATTGTTGGATCAGTTTTCAGAAGTCAAAACCCTGTGACACATGCAGGAGTTGGAACCATGTGGAAGATAGGATTGAATTGCAGTAACCAGAATAGCTGCTGTTGTGTGTTACTTCTAAGAAAAGGGGGACTCAGAATAAATAGATTGCAAAAGAGAACCCTACTTCTAACTGCCTCGTTAAGATAAAGAGGACAGTCTCATGGTTTGGAAAACAGATTCTAAAATCTCCGTTCAAGAGAAGAAAAATAGACATCCTGGAAAGACAGGCATTATCCATTTGACCTCCTGGAAAGATAGGAACTTTATCATACTTTTCATAGGAGATAAATTGGTGGCTCAGAAGATGGTCGCTTCTATTTAAAGAATATCTCAGGAGATCATCGAAAGAATTGCGAGTTTAAGGAGGCCTGAAGGAATAATATTTAAAAAAGCTTAATAATTATTTCTGAAGTGAGGATGTAAGTCCTTCAAGCAAGACTAAAATGATGCTGAAGTTTTAAAAATTGACTTTTCAGAGTGGGACTTTGCTCACACACATACACATATTTACATTTGCCCAACATACAAGTATGGAGGGGTCAATCTTGCACTAGACTCCACAGCGTGGATATCGACTTCCCCGCGTATACATCACTTTGATAACGTACAGTGATTCCGCAACGTGTACACCAACGTCTATCATAGCTCGGAATAGAATGCTTCTCTACAATAGTTTGATAAAAAAATATTATTTTGAATTTACCATTGTCTGGTAAATTCTCCATTACTGTTCCTTTGTTAGTGCAAGCAAAGTCCCTTTAGTTCAAAACAACAAAAAAAAAATTGTGTTAATTGGTAACACAACGTTCTGCATAAAGGTAGTATTCAAATCTCCACCTACTTTGGCCATTTACCTTAAATCATTCATTTGCTGATTATTAAGGGTTGGAGTCCCCGACATCTCATTTTTGTAAGGTTTGAAGAACATCCCTCATCCCAGATTCTTCTACCCCCGCAGTCCATCACCATCTTTACCATTGACTGATGATCAATAAAATATTTCCAGAGCTTAACAACCATTGGTGGTGTTATAGAATTATGCCATTATTAATCTTTTGCTTATAATATATTATTTTTAGTAAATACTGTGTGGGTTTGGAAACAGACAAAAGGCACACACAACACCATTTTACCAGAGATGCTGTACCACATATGTCTAGGTGTAAACAGAGCCATAAAACTAGACCTGATTGTTCCATTGAAGTACTGAAAACAATGGATGTTTGCTGAGAAAAACACCTGTGTAAACAGAAAGTCAATTGTTTCATAAGTGGTCTCTGAAGAAACAAAACTTCAGAGCCAGTAGTCATGTCATGTCATGTGATTACATCACTTGTCATGTCATGTGATTACATCACTTGTCATGTCATGTGATTACATCACTTGAAGAAAGGATCTTCAATATAATGAACAAGTTTCATCTGAAGTCAGAAATGCAGTAACATTCTGTGAGAAAGGACATTGTGTTCTCCTTGTCATGGGAGGAACACAGAATCAAAATGGCTTTGGAAAAGATGGGTACTTCAAATGTCTCTCTTGGTTAAAAGAACAATGTTACTGTGGCCATTATACTCGTCACTTCATCGAAAACCCTTGCCTGGGTTTGTGAAATCATTATGGAACTCACACGTTCTGTAACCTCCATGCAAGAGAGGGAAATTGTGGAAACATCATTGTATTGGAAATAGTTGTGCTGCCATGTGACAGCACTGCCCCCTACCAAGTCAGAGGACACACCAGCTGCCAACCAAGGTTTGATTCCACCCCACCCATTAGTGCACACCTTGCTGTTGTATCCATGTAAATTACCTGGACTGCACTCTCCAGCCTTGGGCCATTGGCTGTTGTAATTTGATTATCTCTTCTGGCACCAAGACATTTAACCTTGTAAATGATCTGAGCTCGACCCTCCAGCACTATAAATGTGCCATGTGCTCTTTGTTCTCTCTCTTCGCCAGCTTGGGACCACCCTGCTCCACTCTAGGCCTAGAAATGTGGAGGGTGATGGAGAAACTGTTGGTAAGATGAGCACTGTTAAAAAGGTTGGGAGCATTTAATTAGTGTCCCTTGTAGCATAGAGCTGTGCCTGCACTGAGTCAAGGAGTGGTGGGGCATCATAATTACTTTTCCATGATCATTGTATGTACCAGTTCATTTGTGTGTGTGTGTGTGTGTGTGTGTGTGTGTGTGTGTGTGTGTGTGTGTGCGTGTGTGTGTGCGTGTGTGTGTGTGTGTGTGTGTGTGTGTGTGCATTTTGTTCTCACGCTATTTTCCCCACATTGCCCACAGTTGCTGTAAACTCTGCCTGTGTGTGTGCTGCACCAGTTACCATTTCCCACACTTGCCTTCTATAAATAAAATACTTACCTATCAAAACGGTGTTCAGAGTCTTTGCCTTTGAGACCTCCCAAATCTGTTTCCTCACTCACAACAATCATATGCAGAAATATTTCTCTGAAAGCAACTCTACAAGAATTTGTGAGTTTTGCTAAGTCTGATGACTTGGCACTTCACGTATTCCATAATTATTTTTGAAAACAGTTTAAAGACTCTGAATTTCAACACAAAAGATTTATAGGACTGATCTTTGAAATTAACTTTTCAGAATCGTGCATGAACTGTAATGGTTTGAGATCTTACACACACAGACACATACACGGATACACATACATTTAATCATAGTTGTGGATTTAGTTTAGAGTTAAGTAAGAAATGTTATATTATTAATAGTTACAAATAAAAATTACTGTTTTGAAGATACTATTGTCTTGGTGAATTTCTATTGCTGCTGGTCTGTGGCATAACAGTGGAATGCTCAGACAGCTGGTCACTGATTGGGAGAATACATTGTTCGTCCTTTATCATGGTGAGTGTTGTGGTTAGAGAAACACTATTACAATGCCAGCAACCTGGGCTGTCTGTAAGGAGTTTGTACATTTTTCCTGTGCCTGGATGTGTTTTCTCTGGTTGCTCTGGTTTTCTCCCACATTCCAAAGATATGCGGGTTTACTAGATTAATTGGTCACATGGGTGTAATTGGGCAGCATGGGCTCACAGGCTGGAAGGTCTTGTTACCGTGCTATATCTCTAAATCATAAAAACAAATGACTAGGACTAATTTCTGAAACAGCCGACCCAACAGCACTGTGGATGTTACTTCACCAGAAAAACTGTAGTGGTTCATCTCATCACCACCCTCCCAAACAGTGAGGGTTGAGAAATGGGAGTGAAAGATGGAAGTTCCCAGACATCGTGATTGAAGTAAAAGCACAATGCTGGAGAAACTCGGCATGTTAAACCATGTACTTTATGTAGCAAAGATAGCAATAGATAACCGACGCTTGAGCTCTTCATCAATGTACGTCAAAATGTAGACAGAATTCCGAACAAATAAATAATTGCTGGCCTTGCCTTCAGTGCCCAAATCAAGAAAAAACAAATAATGTGAAATATGGAGCCCATATTTACAAACTGTTGGTATTAAAATTTAAATGAATCTCGAAGATTCTCTTTCTCCTATGGGTCTCTATGAATATATATGTTGAAAAGTATTGGTGAAGTGCTCCTGTTGTGGTTTTCTTGTCCCTATTTTCAGTTTGTAGGAGGTTGGGGGAAGGGGTGGGTAGGCAGATTTTATTTTCTTTCATATTTTTTGTTTTCCTTTTTTTATATATAAAATACCATACGTATTTGGATTATGTTTGAAATATGTGATAGGTTTGCTAAGTCGTTTTATATTAAATAAAATTATATATAAAAAAAGAAAAACAAATAAATGCATGAAATTTTCCTTTCTGCCAAATTTGCAGCAGGCTTTTGACTTCCCAAGACTCACTATTCCTTTCACTTTCACCAGATTTCCCAGAAAGGAAAATATTTCTGCTGCAATGCTAACATGAATATTAAAATGGCTCATCTTTGTCACATGTCAGGAAACATGGGCTGGTGGAAATGATATCCTGGCACCATCCCTTGCGTTCATCTGCATGCATACCAATGTCTCCGTCTCCACACTAAAAATGTCTTGAATTTGACAACTCATACTAATTTGGTTTCACAGAACACATTCAATCTGAGCGTTTACGTACGTGTTATACGGCGTCATCACCATGCAATGGCGTAGATTGTTGCCGGCTGCTAAATGCTGAGAAATAGTAGGTGAATTGTGATGAATTTTAGAAGATGCTATTGGTCTCAGCTGTTAGGCAGATTCATTTTGGTTGAATCCAGACCTAAATTATAAGTTCTAAAAGGATCGGTTAATCAATAGCATTGATTTCTCATGAGAAGTCAATCCATCCAGGAATTGTATCTACATTTCCATACCTTCTGAATGGTAATTATAATATTAATTAACGTTAGAATAAGATACACATCTGGTTATTTGGCATGATGTTAGCGGTGCATCTTGGTCTAAAATGTTGTAGTGGAAGCACTTTATTTAATGATACATTAATTGTGAGCATGGAAAGTGCTTCTGCTGTACTGTCTAATGGTTATATTTCTGGTTATCTGACCCTAAGGCATGGGATAGTGCAACATTATCCAGCTAAGTATGGTGGTCTATCACATCAGCCTTATTTATTTAGTATGTTACGCAGTACAAGATGTTAATATCCCTTGTTGCACACCTGAAACTTGCTCTCTCGTCTCTGCGGGGGAGCCAAGTGAGTGGTGGCATCTTCTGGGCTATCGAGTGGGCGTCCTCCTTCCTCAGTGTTTCGCTGATAGACCCCCGACACCTCCCGAGGGTTCAGCAGTGAAGCCCGGCATCCCGGGCTCACCCCCTAAATGCCATTCACTCACTTGGATGCCCAGGTGGAATCCTTTCCCCTCATCCAGAGCCACTGGCTACCCTTTTCGGCAGCTCTGGAGAGAGCTTTGACTGCTTGTCGGTGTGTCTTTCCTTGCACTCCCAACTCCCGGAGTAGCCTTGATGTCGATGTGGCTTCAAATCCTCTGCAACCTACTTCAACAGGGCAGACCCTTGCCTCCCAGCCACATTGCTGCACATCAGCTGCAAGCTCAGCGTACCTCAGGTTCTTGTGCTCATTGGCCTCCTCCACTGCATCCTCCCAGGGCACTGTAAGCTCGATTATATAAATAAGATGGAGTGAGGCCAACCACAGCAAAATGTCTGGACTGTGATTTCATTTGGGAAGCAGAGCCTCTGGCCTAAGTCACATGTCCTGCCTAGCTGCCCAGAATCAATCTCATCTTGATGTGATCATTCCGGCTTGACCCTCACCTTTCTGGACAAATACTGTTAACGGACAGCGGGATGAAGGGGGAGGTAGAGCGTTAACATTCGTCCACCAATTTTCTGGCACTACTGCAAGACATTGTAGTACCTGGTTATGATTCCAAGCATATCGGCCTTGAATAAGGCTGATCTTGCAGCCCATCAAAATATGTTTTAGATTTGCTGAAATTGCGCAGAGGGGAAAAATATACTGCAGTTATTGGAAAAATGAAGTAGGGGAATACGTCAGGCAGCTCTCATGGAAGACAAAGCATTTAGGTGTTACCCTTCCCACAGACACTGCTTGGCCAGCTAAATAATTCCAGAAGTTTCAATTGTTATTTCCTGAATCTATACCTTTAAAATTTATTTCAGGTACCATTGCTACTGTCCATTTTTTGGGAGTCAGTATGACTGGCATGACTACAAATTACTATTTGAAAGAATGATGGTGACTTTCCTTTCTTTCCTGTCTCATTTTAAGAAATATAACGTAACATAACATAATAATTACAGCACGGAAACAGGCCATTAGGCCCTTCTAGTCCGCACCGAACCAAACACCCCTCTCTAGTCCCACCTCCCTGCACAATGCCCATAACCCTCCATCTTCTTCTCATCCATATACCTGTCCAACCTTTTCTTAAATAATATAATTGACTCCGCTGCCACTATTTCTCCCGGAAGCTCATTCCACACGGCTACCACCCTCTGAGTAAAGAAGTTCCCCCTCATGTTACCTCTAAACCTCTGCCCCTTAATTCTTAACTCATGTCCTCTTGTTTTAATCTTTCCTCCTCTTAACGGAAATAGTCTATCCACATCCACTCTGTCTATCCCTTTCATAATCTTAAATACTTCTATCAAATCCCCTCTCAACCTTCTACGCTCCAAAGAATAAAGACCTAATCTGTCCAATCTCTCCCTATACTCTAGATGCTTAAACCCAGGTAACATGCTGGTAAACCTTCTCTGCACTCTCTCCACTCTGTTTATATCCTTCCTATAATTAGGCGACCAGAACTGCACACAGAACTCCAAATTAGGCCGCACCAACGTCTTATACAATCTCAACATCACTTCTCAACTCTTATATTCCATGCAATGATTGATAAAGGCCAGCATACTAAAAGCCTTCTTCACCACCCTATTCACGTGAGTTTCTACCTTCAGGGAACGATGTACCATTACTCCTAAATCTTTCATATTGAATGGTTTTGAATGTAGAACATAGGATAATGCGGCCCATGATGTTGTGCTGACCTGTAAAAACCTACTCTACAATCTAAACTTTCACTACCTCACAACTATAACCTTCTATTTTTCTTGCATCCATGAGTCTATCAAGGAGACTTCAATGTCCTGATTGTACTAGCTTCCATCTCAAACCCTCACAATGCTTTCCAGGAACCCATTACTCTCTGTGCACAAAAATTACCCCTGATGTCTCCCCCAAACTTTCCTCCATTCACTTATACAGATTTCCTCTGGTATTAGCTACTATCACCGCAGGAATAAGTTGCTGGCTGCAACCCTATCTATGCCTCTTGCAATATTGTCAACTTCTATTAAATCTCTTCTCATCCTTCTTCGCTCCAAAGAGAAAAAACCTAGATCTGTTACACTTGCCTCATAAGACATATTTTCCAATCCAGGTAAGTCTCCTCTGCACCCACACCAAAGCTTCTACATTCTTTCTGTAATGAGGTGACCAGAATGACCAGAAGTGTGGTCTAACTAGAGTTTCATACAGCTGCAAAATACCTCACAGCTCTTGAACTCAATCCCCTGACTAATGCAACCAGCACCCCATAACCCTTCTTAACTACCCTATCAACCTAAACGGCAACCTCCATCTATGTATATGTACCCCAAGGTCCCTCCATTCTTCCACACCGTTAAGAACCCAGCAATTAACTATGAACACCACCTTCAAGTTCAATCTTCCAAAGTACATCACTTCACACTTACCTGAATTGAACTTCATCTGCTGCATTTCCGTTCAACTCTGCATCCTGGCTATCTACTGTTCTGACCTACAACACCTCTAACCTTTGTGTCATCTCTAAATTTACTGATCCAGCCTTCCTCTTCTTCATCCAGATCATTTATAAAAATCACTAAGAGCAGGAAACCCATAACATATCCCTGTGGAACTCTACTTGTCACTGACCTCCAGGAAGAATACACTCCATCTACTACTACTCTCTACTTGCCTGCAGGCCAGCCAATTCTGAATCCACAGTGGGTCACAGACAAGAATCAAAAGTCATTTATTGTTATGTACTGTGATCAAAGTGTAATAAATACACAAAAATTCATCAAATTTTGCCTGCTGTCACAGCACACAAAGTGGCGCAACTAGCATTGTCTGGTGCCCCAGACAATGAGGGAAAGAGAAGGGCAGGACAGTCTCTTCAGAGACACTGAGTGTCCGTGGATTCATCTACAGTGCTCCCACAGCTTCTGCAGCCACATGGCCTCCGATCTGTTCCATAGGCAAACCTGAACTCATAGTCACAAACCTCCTCAACTGGCTCCTTCTTTCAGAGCAAAGCACATCAGACTCGTATAAAACTTTATTGCTTTATATGTCCTTTCCTAAAGTCGTGGATAATCTTGTTAGATTTGACCAAAAATCCAGAGATACATTGCCATTTGTACCGCAGAGCCCACCTCACTGACAAAAGACAAAGGAGGAAAAACCCAACACCCAACCCACCAATTTTCCCTTGCAACCGCTGCAACTGTGCCTGCCTGTCCCGCATCAGACTTGTCAGCCACAAACGAGCCTGCAGCTGACGTGGACATTACCCCTCCATAAATCTTCGTCCGCGAAGCCAAGCCAAAGAAAGAAAGAAAGAAGAAAAAGAATATGGCAGAACTTAAACTGATCAGTTTGGTGAAAATTTATCTCACATTCATATGACCGGTGATCCAATAGAAAATGAGCCCAAGGTTTAAATGATTCCTTGTTAATCTCGATATCCTTTATTCATTGGTTTGCATTTTTACAATTGGATGATCATAAACTTTAACCTGAACTGCATGCTCTCCCAAAAGAAAATTAAGTGGCATTCAGACTTTCTTTCTGGAAGGGATGGTTCAGGAAATTATACATTTGATGATTCAGTATTTCTTGAGTTCGCATTTAGTAGTTCACAGTTTTCGTTAATGGCTGGAACTGATGATCACAGTTGTTCAGTCGAATTTCTTTTTAAAATGCAATATGCTGAGCTTAGCAATGGGATATGGCTAATGCAAAGAAAACTGCAAAAGTGCATGTTGATTAACAAAAAACCCCAGCTTGTTAAAGGAAGACTTGGGTGGGAGTGAGAAGGTAACACGAAGATCAGAGGGGACGAAGATGGGAGAATGTTGATGACAGTAACCGAGCAGGTAGTAAAATCAATGTGCACCTTTGCTTCCAGTTATGCTCGATCTTTAGGGACTTTGCTGATTAAAATGCAATTTCTGCTACAGCCGTAATACACTTTGTGAAGAATGATTGCTGAGGTGAATTGGTCTTCGATCGGAGGAGTCAGTGTTTTCAGCAAAGAATGAGAGATGCGAAAATAAATTGCAAAGTCCAAACCATTCTTACTGCTCGACTATTAAGGATTGTGACATGTTGAGAGTGGGAGTTCATTTTCGCAATATTGAATAGATCTCTTGTCTAAGCATCGATATAATTGCATGGAGCCTATTTTGAATAGAAGTAACCATTCTCAATTTCATTTTTAAAGGAAGTTTCCAGAGCTTAGAAAATTTTGAGTTCTCTACCACTTTGCATGTGGGCAAAGTTTTGAACGATCAGGATGAGAAAGGATGAGAACGGACAGAAAAGAGGAATCGAGGTGCAAGGCAGATTAACTCTGATCGTATTGAATGGTGTGACAGGCTTGATGTGTTCTTGCTCCTGTTTTCTTGTATTCTTGTGAAATGGTAGCAGACATGACAATTTGATTGAAGAATACAATGGGAAACATTTGCATGGTTACGAACTTAGAACAAATCGTTAGCACTAATTTGAAAGCTCTTTTAAAGAATTGGCACAGCATGAATAACCACCAGTGTGAATCCATTGTAACAATCCCTGCAGAGTATTGTATTGTGTATGCTAAAGGATGTACCATGATCACTGGGGAATAGAAAAAAGGATGACTGAAGGAAGGAAGAGTGGGAGGGGTGATGGAGGAAGGGATTGAGGGAAAATTTAAGGACAACTGAGGCAGTCTGAAGAAGTGGTTCAGTTAAGGTAGAGGTGAAGAGAGAGCAAACAAGCAATGGAGTATGGGCGTGCATGTTAATGGGTGTGTGTGTGTGTGTGTATGTGTGTGTGTGTGTGTGTGTGTGTGTATAGCGTGCATATGTGGGTGTTGTATGTGACCTTTGTATGTGTGTGTTTAGTGTGTGTGTGTGTAGTTTGTGTGTTTTGCGTGTGTGCATGTGTATGTGTGTGCCTATACACTTCAGTAACAATGATATTCGCAAGTGAAATCAACCACAAAGATGGTTCTCGAAATATGGCTTCAAATCTATTGTAAGATTATTATCGTCTTTCTACGCAGCAGTAATTTAATATAATTGATCAGAGTTATATCATTCTGTGTCACACAATGATTTTTCAAACCTTTGAATTCTGCCTTAGTTCTGTAATTCTTGCAGCATATTTATTTATATGACAAATGAGTTGTAAAGTTACTGTGGAGCAGCCACTGTACAAGCAGAAATCTACAAAGATTTTTCAGCTGAAGTTAACTGAATTCTTAAAAACAAAAGTGATGTTAACTCCTGGATTCAATCTACATTTAGAACAGAACCTTGATGTTCCATTTATTGAATATATAGATGGAAAATCTATCCCTGTTTGCAAATTTGGTTCAGTCTGTTGAAGGTCGATTGCAGCCGTTTCCTGATTTTGCTCTTCGACAGTGGTTTCTTCTCATCTTTATGATGGTTTTCCTCTCAATTGCTATTGCACCATTGCCATAATTTCAATGAAATGCAATCATTTATCATACCTAGAATGTGATGCCTGGAATTAAGCGCAATATTTAAATCTAAATGAGAATTTATAATATTTGGCCAACATTTTCCTTGCTTTTGAACAATGTCCCTATGTATTAGAGTGAGAATCATGGGAGTTCACAGAAATAGCCCTTTCATCCATGCTGACCAAGGTGTCTTCCTGAGCTTGTCACATTTACCTTCATTTGGCCCAAGTCCCCCTAATCCAATGGTTTTTGAACTGCTCCCCTCAACTCACATTCCACCTTAAGCAATCCCCATGCCTTAGGTGCTCTGTGATTGGTAAGGGATGTGGGACGTGAGTGGGAATAAAGGGTTGAGCACCACTGCTCTAGACCCAATTGTTACTGAAATATCTTACTTGAGAAAAATTGTCATTAGCCCATTTCCTTTGGAGTTATGAAACAACTCAATTAGGTACAATTAAAGCAGTGGCCTGTTCTACAACACTCTCCTTCCTAAACCCTATAATTGACTATATAAGTCCTACCCTGATTTAACATCCCAAAATGCATCACTTTGTAGATGTCTGAATTAAATTCCATTTCTTGGCCTATTTTCTCAGTTCATCAACATACTTTGGTAACCTGGGATAACCTTCTTCATTGTCCTCCACTTCATCAATTTTGGTGTCATCTGCAAAGGTGCTAATCCTGCCATTTTCATTCTCATCCAAATCGTGTACATAGATGATAAAAAAAAACAGGGGCCCCAGCATAAATCCCAGTGGCAAAACACTTATCAACGACCTCCAAACTGAAAAAAAAACCCAGCATTCCACCAATCCCCTCTGTCTCCTTCGACCAAGCTCACTTTGGATTCCACATGGTTTCAGTCTATAATGCAGAACCTTCTCAAAAGCTTGGATAAAGTCCATGTAGACAACATCTACTGCCTTGTCCTCAATAATCCTCTTTGCCATCACTTCAAAAAATTGTGTTAATGCTATGAGGCATGGTCTCCCACGTACGAATCATGTTGACGATCCTGAACCATCTTTGCTAGTCTCATTGCAAATCTTGACTCTCCAAGTCCCTATCAGTAATGTTCCTGCTGACCTTGCAGCCATTCTAAAATAAAGGCACAACATCAGCCATCCTCCAATCTTCTAATACTTCACCCTTGGCTAAGAAAAATACAAATATCTCTGCCAGTGCCCTGGCAATTTCTTCCCTTGCTGCTCACAGTGAGGGATAAGAGGTAACTCAATAGATAAAAGTAAAGGTTCCATTATTGACATAAAACTACATTTAGAATGTAACCTACATGTCTACTGTAAAACAGACAGAGAGTCACCACCTTTCTCAGTGCCCCTCACAGAACCTACAGTGCTCGCAGGAAGTCTCTCCTCCAAATACTGACCAGGCTTGAGCCTGCTTAGCTTGGAGGGAAGACCGTCCAGGAACACCAGGCGCTACTGAGAACTGAGATGTATAAGGTGACAAGAGGCATAGACAGGGCGGGCAGCCAGCATCAGGGTGAGTGGAGCAAAGTTAGGAAGAAATGTCAGAGGTAATTGTTTTTCCCTAGAGAGTAGTGGGTAGATGGTATGCTTTGCCAGAATGATGATGGAGGTTGGTGCAAAAGGAACACTTACAAGATTCTGAGATAGGCACATGGATGTAAAAATAGAGGGTTTTGAGTGTGAGGGAGGGAAAGGTAGGTTGATCATGGAGTAGGTTTATATAGGTTGGTGCAACGTTGTGCTCTGCCACACAGCCTAGGCCATTGATATGCAATAAAACCTCTGGTATCTGACACCTATGGGGATTGGTAGATGCCAGATAAGTGAATTTTCCAGTTGCTTGAGAAGGAGTGTTGCATGATTGGTGAACTGACAGTGAGGCGTGCCAATCTTAAACTTGCATATTTTTAATTTTTGTATTTTCCTTGATATTTTTTACTTGAGGCTGCTGGTTGCTTGAATTCCCAATAACAGGGGTTTATTGAATATAAATAAAGAGGATTACGAAATGTGGACATCACTGTATAAATTTTTTTCCCAATCTCAAAAGCAATTACTGTTTTTGTCTGCTTTTTTATTTCACAGCCAAGATCAAATGCACTTTGTTACTCGCCTTTCATCTCATGGATTTAATTTTTGCTAACTAATATGTAATGCTTATCAAAGACCTTTTGAAATTTATTTATGTGGAAGCAAATTTATATTACAACAGTGAAGTACTTCTGTGAAAATTCTGGGTCTCCGAACAACGACGTTATACATTGTTCATTGTAAAACCTGGAGCTGAGGCAGCAATCCTACATTGAACAATGCAGTGCATTTTTTCGAACCTCACAGTATGAAATCAGGGCAGCAAATTTCCATTTTCAGAGTGATTGGTAAAACATCAGGTCTTAATGGGCCGTAGATTTGACTTTATAGGAATGAACACAGCTCCTCTTAATTATTTAATATGTAGTGCAGAAGATATTCACCAGGGTGTTTCTGAGTCTGGAGGGCTTGAGATATTAGGAAACCTTGGTGGGTTTTTATTCCCTGCAGCATAGGACTGGAGGGGCATGGATAATGTGAATGCTCACAGTCTTTTCCCCTGGTTCCACTGTGTAGATTTAAGGTGAGAGAGGAGAGGTGTAAGAGGAACCAATGGGGCAAATTTTTCACTCAGAGGATAGACCACATCTGGAATGAGCTACCAGAGGTCACTGTGAAAGTGGGTTTAATTACGATGTTCAAAAGACATTTGGGCAGATATAAGGAATAGTAAAGATTTGGAAGGATTTGGACCAAATTCAGTCAAACGGGACAAGACAAGAATACCAACTTAGCTAGCATGGATCTGTTGGGATGAAGGGCCTGTTGCATGCAATACGACTTTATGAATCTATGATGATACAAAATATTGCACCCAAGATTTTAAAACTGATGTGAAATAGCCCAGGTGCTAAAAACCTGGAAATAAAAGCCACATATCCCTGAAATCTCAAGTCATTGCATTTCATCAACAGTGTTTACTGCTGAAAGGAATTCTGATGGTAACATGTTAAGTTTGTTGATCTTTCTGTTTCTCTGTGTTTTAGGGAAAGAAACTGCTGAGCTGAAAGACCAGTTCATAAAACAATATCACTCACCACCACCCTAAGCTAGTCCAGCCATGTTGCTTCACATCTAAGAAAATGCATCAACATCTTTGTTTGCTTAGAAGCCTCATGAAATATGGTTTGTGCCCAATATCCCTTCTAGAGATGCACTACTGAAAATGTTTGATCTGGGTGCATCGCAGCTTGGTTCATGAACAGATCAGCCAAGGTGGCAAGAAACGACAGTATTGTCAATGCAGCTCAGGCTATCACACAAAACACCCCTCCCCTCCATCAATTCCATCTTTACCTCCTGCTGCCTTGGGAAAACATTCAACATATTAAAAGACACATCCCACCCTGGTCACACTCTCTTCTCCTCCCTCCCATTGGGCAGAAGATATAGGAGTTAGTAAAGACATACCTTCATGTCTAAGATCAGACTTTCCTGCTGAGGTCAGACTCCTGAATGATCCATTCATTTCTCTCCCATCAACCCCAGCACAATTTCTTCTCGCTGCTATCTTCAGGTAGCAGATATAGAAGTTTGAAATCTAGCAACTCTAGGTTCAAGAACAGTTTTTTTCCCCCAATACTTCCTGTCTGACCCTAACCATAAACTACTCTGGACCATCAAAGAACCAATATGTACTACTGAATGGCCATCTTTTTCTCTTACACTGGTTGCGACTATGAATATATATTTATCCTTTTATATTCATCACATCATTTTCTGACTTTCATATTTTTGTAATTTAATTTATATTATTGTAGTCGAATTAGAATTCAGTTCTTCTCCACTTCTGAATTTGTGAAATGAAAGTAAACTCTCTTCATTGTCATTGATGAAAAAGGTGATTTCACTGTACTTACTTTTCTCTCCAACACAAACAGATGCCTTAGGAGAGATGCCTTGGGGGGTGGAGGGAGAGAGAGAGAGAGAGAAAGAGAGAGAGAGAGAGAGATAGGGAGAGAGAGAGAGAGTTCCTTTTGTAGGCTGCAACATAACAAAATGGCAGCTTATTGAAAACCCCATTTTGAAGACAGATTGTGAGGTTCTGAGTTCAGCTTGTTGAAAACCCTTCTGGTCCTTACAAGAAGAAATGGCTGGCTAGAGTGTTTCACCTGAAATGAGGGACACAAGAGGAACTCTGGGCTGACCTGGAAGAAGAGGGTATCATCTGGAAAACCTTGATGGGGCAAGTTTCTTTGGCAAGACACTGAAATGACTGATGGAAGTAAATCAGATTGTGTGTGTCCAACGAGCAACAAATCTCTCTCTGAAACCAACAAGAACCTTCCTGAGTGGTAACTGTAAGCCCCAGAGTTTGGTGAACATACACAAATGTTAAATTCTCTGCACAGCATAAGAATTGCCTGATACCCCTGAACTTGGAGGAGTGAGAAGTGAGATTGTACTATTAAAGCAAAGGACTTTCCTGAATATATACGTGTTACATACATGTGTGCTTAGAATTAGAAGGGGGTTAAGTTAAATTAAGTTAATAGTAGTAAGTTAATGTTTGATCCTTTTGTTTAAGTCTTGGTGAATTTCTATTGCTGCTGGGTTTTGGGGTCCTCTGGACTTGTAACATAGCACTTTACTCTGTCTTTCTTTGGCTTGGCTTCGCAGACGAAGATTTATGGAGGGGGTAAAAAGTCCACGTCAGCTGCAGGCTCGTTTGTGGCTGACAAGTCCGATGCGGGACAGGCAGACACGATTGCAGCGGTTGCAGGGGAAAATTGGTGGGTTGGGGTTGGGTGTTGGGTTTTTCCTCCTTTGCCTTTTGTCAGTGAGGTAGTACTCTGTACTCTGTACTTTTATTGTAACTATATCCCCAGCAGTTCGGGTTTTATTCTTGCAATATCGATTGTAAACATAAACTTGACTGGACAGCATGTAAAGCAGTCTGACAATAAACAATTCAATTTAATATGCTGAAAAAAACTCAAACCTTTTTTATTTGCCGAGCAGCTTTCACAATGTAGATGAATTCACAGTCGAGGTAATATTTTCTTTTGTGCAGGTAATACTGAAATTTTACTTTTAGTGAAACACAGGAACTTTCCCAAAATTGATTTACAGGAAACACTAGTAAAACATAAAAGTCTGCCAGCACTGTGTTTGAAGTAATAGCACAATGATGGAGAAACAGCTGGTCAAACGGTGTACTTTATGTCGTAAAGATAAAGCTAAAGGTACATAATCAAGATTTTGGGCTTGAGCCCTTCATCAAGGTCAAAATGTCAGTTATGTGTTTTTATCTTTGTGACACTGTTTGACCAGCTGAGTTTCTCCAGCATTGTTTTTAACTGAAAACACTATTTTTGATCGTGTCGATTGATCCCCTTGCCAGTTCTTCTTTGAAGTAGTGCTAGAGAATCATCTAGCGTCTCATCTGAAAGATGGACCTTCAACAGTGCAGTATTCCTCCATCACTCTATTGTTGTCTCAGCTGAGAGGTTTGTTCCCAAATCTCTTATCTGCAAACCTCAGCCGTTAGCAGAGGTCCCTTCTGGTATCTCACTAAATTCTTGGCACATGCTAAAATAATAACATGAAATGCTCAAATTAAACCAGTTGTATCTCAAACTAGATCTGCTGGAGGAACAGAGTCAGCCAGTTAGCATCTGTGGAAGAAAAAGAAAGGTCAATGTTTTGGGGTAGAACCATTCATCAAGAACCACTCACCTGATGAAGGGTTTGCTGAAGGCTTCTACCTCAAAATGTTAACTATTCTTTTTCTCTCTCTGACCCACAAAGTTCTTCCAGCTGATTGGTTTTTGCAGTGGTTAGAAATGCCACTAGTTTATTTCAACATTTCATGTTATTATTTCAGAGCGTTTCAAGAATATAGCAAGATTCTAAAAGGGACCATAGCTACTTGCCAAACTTTAGTAAGTCCTGAAAATAAACAAGATGTGGATGTTTTAAATGTGAAATAAAAATAAAATGTTGGTAGAGAGCCAAAGAAATGGTGAAGAAAGGGAGGGTGGGGAGAATAAAAGGGCTGTCTCTGATTTTATAGTCATACAGCACAGGACAGACCCTTTAACCCAACTTGGTCACGGCAACCAAGTGGTTATTTTGGGCTGATCCCATTTGCCTGAATTTCATCCATCCAGCTTATACATATCCTTCCTATCCGGTAGCTAGGTGATCAGAACTACGCGCAGTTCTCCAAGAGAGGTCTCATCCATGCCTTACACAGCTGAATCAGAATTCCCTAACTTCTGTACTCCATACGGTGTCCAATGAAGGCAAGTGTGCCAAACACCTTCTTCACTGCCCCATCCACCTGGGTTGTCACTTTCACAGAATTATGCACCTTTACCTCAAGGTATCGCTTTTCTGCAACACTCTCTGGAGCCCTGCCATTTATTGTGGGTCTCCTATCCTGGGATGACTTAGCAAAATGCAACATCTCACATTTGTCAGAGCTAAATTTCATTTCCTATTCCTTGGCCCACCTTCCCAACTCATCTACATTTTGTAAACAATAGAGTGGAGAATATTGGAAATAACGGGCAGATCAGCAGGGTTAATGTAAGAAGTAAGAAGGTTAACGTAAGAAGTAAATCACAGAAGTCTGCAGACACCGTGGTAAAGTAGAAACACAAAGCTGGAGAAACTCAGCAGGTCAAACAGTGTATTTTTTATAGCAAAGATAAAGAGAGATCAGAGCATTTCAGCCTTGAGCCCCTCATCGAGGTGTGATTGACTTACATGAGAACTGACCAGTGCTGCCATGAAAAGGAATGGCTGGCTATTTGAAATTGTCGAATAACATGAAAGGATCAGAAAATGGAAGACATGTCTCGTTTTCCTTTACAGATGACCTTTACTGTGAAGGTTGTCTAAATAAGCCTCAAGGAATTATAGTAGAACATTTTCATCCAATACACATGACCTTTAACCCACTGTTGAAGAAGATACAGGATCATCGAAATCAAAACTGCCTGGCTAATGAATAGCTTCTTCCTGCAGGTTGTGAGAGTCATAAACAGTATCCTATAACTGTGAAAATCATCCCAGATATTTATATATTTATTTTGATTATTTATGTGATTATTGCCTAATGAAATGCATTGAGAGGTTGGTCTTGGCCAGAATTAACTCTCACCTAAATGAAGATCTGGACCCACTGCAATTTGCCTATTGCCATAATCATTCCACAGCAGATGCAATCTCACTGGCTCTCCACTCAGCCCTAGATCACCTGGACAACAGCGAAACCTACATCAGACTGCTTTTCATAGATTATAGCTCAGCGTTCAACACTGTCATCCCTTCAGTACTGGTTAGCAAGCTTCAAAACCTGGGCCCCTGTACCTCACTCTGCAACTGGATCTTAGACTTCCTGATCGAAAGATCCCAGTCAGTTCAGATCAGTAACAACATCTCCTCCTCACTAACAATAAACACTGGTGCACCTCCAAGATGCAAGCTTATCCCACTGATCTATTCTTTCTACACCCATTAATGTGTGGCCAAGCACAATTCAAATGTCATTTACAAATTAGCTGATAATAACATAGTTGTCAGTAGAATCACAAAGAGGAAATATGTAGGAGTGAGATTGATTGGCCAGTTGAGTGGTGTCACTCAACATCAGTAAAACTAGGGAATTGATTGTGGACTTCAGGAAGGGTGAGAGGTGACATAATAGAAGTCTATAAGATTAAGAGAAGCAGCATTCTCCCAGGGTGACAGAAGCAAATACCAGAGGACACCAGTATAAGGTGAGGGGAATGAAGTTTAGGGGAGATATTAGGGATAAGTTTTCTTCACAGAGAGTAGTTGGTGCCTGTAAAGCATTGTCAGGGTGGTGGTAAAGGCTGGTATAATAGGAACATTTAAAATAATCTTGGACAGGCACAAGAAAAATAGAGGGTTATGGATAGGAAGTAAGGAAGACAGACTATTGAGTAGGTTCATCTCGGTGGACACAACATTGTGGGCCAAAGGGCCTGTACTGTGCTGCAATATTCTCTGTTCTATGAAAGCTAGGAGAACTTAAGCCAGTCCTAATCGAGGGGTCAGCAGTTAAGAGGGTAGGGAACTTCAACAACTTGTCAACAACTCTGCAGACCTTTCCTGGGGCCATCATGTTGATATATGGGTAGAACTGAGGAAAAGCAAGGGGCGGAAAACGTTAGTGGGGATGGTATATAGGCCTCCAAATAGTAGTGTAGAGGTGAGGGAAAGCATTAAAAGAGAAATTAGAAAAGCGTGCAATAAGGGAACAGCTGTCATCATGGGAGACTTTAATTTGCATATAGATTGGACTCGCCAAAATAGTAAAAATACTGAGGAGGAGGAATTCCTTGAATGTTTACAGGACGGTTATCTAGACCAATATGTCGAGGAACCAACTCGGGAGCAGGCCATTTTAGATTGGGTATTATGCAATGATAAGAGGTTAATCAACAATCTTGTTGTACGAGGCCCTTTGGGTAGGAGCGATCACAATATGATCGAATTCTCACTCGACATGGAGAGTGATAAAATTAAAACCGAGACTAAGGTCCTGAATTTAAATAAAGGGAATTATGATGGTATGAGACGGGTGTTGAGTAAGATTGATTGGGTGGTGTTTATGGGGGAGTTGACTGTGGATAGACAATGGAAAGCATTCACAGATCTAATGGAGAAATTGCAAAAATCGTTTATACCGGTTTGGCATAAAAATAAACCAAAAAAGGTGACTCATCCGTGGATAACAAGGGAAATTAAGACAGCATTAGGTCCAAAGGTAGAGCATATCAATTGGCCAAAAAAAGTACCACAACCAAAGACTAGGAGCAGTTCAAGATGCACCAAAGGAGGACAAAGGGATTAATCAAGAGAGCAAAAATAAATTACAAAAGTAATTCCAATTCTTACTTTAGTTCTGTTTTTACAAGAGAGGATACAAATAACCTCCCAAGGATGTTGGGAAACATAGAGACTAATGCAAGGGAGGAACTGAAAGAAATCAGTATCTCTAAGGACATGGTCTTGGGGAAATTGATGGGATTGAAGGCAGATAAATCCCAAGGGCCTGATAATCTACATCCTAGGGTACTTAAGGAAGTGGCCATTCAGATAGCAGATGCTTTATTTTCCAGAACTCGATAGACTCAGGATCAGTACCCATGGATTGGAGGGTAGCTAATGTTACCCCACTATTTAAAAAGGGGGGTAGAGAAAAAGTGGGGAATTATAGGCCGGTGAGCCTTACATCAGTAGTGGGCAAAATGATGGAATCCATTATTAAGGAAGTAATAGCGGAGCATATGACTAGCAGAGAAAGGATCGGACGGAGTCAACATGGATTTACAAAAGGTAAATCGTGCTTGACAAATCTATTGGAATTCTTTGAGATGGTGACAGGTAAAATAGATGGGGGAGAGCCAGTGGATGTGGTGTACCTGGACTTCCAAAAGGCCTTCGATAAGGTCCCGCATAAATGACTGGCTTACAAAATCATGGCTCAAAATCAAGGCTCAAAATCAAGGAACAAGGATACCTTACTGCAGCTGTACAGGGCCTTGGTGAGACCCCACCTGGAGTATTGTGTGCAGTTTTGGTCACCTGATCTAAGGAAGGATGTTCTTGCAATGGAGGGAGTGCAGAGGCGATTCACCAGGCTGATACCTGGAATGGCAGGAATAACTTATGGGGAAAGATTGCGCAAATTGGGATTGTACTCGCTGGAGTTTAGAAGATTGAGAGGGGATCTCATAGAGACATATAAAATTCTGGCAGGACTGGACAGAATGGATGCAGATGGGATGTTTCCAATGATGGGAAAATCCAGAACCCGGGGCCATGGTTTGAGGATAATAGGCAAACCATTTAGGACCGAGATGAGGAGGAATTTCTTTACCCAGAGGGTGGTGAATCTGTGGAATTCATTGCCACAGAGGGCAGTAGAGGCAGGTTCATTAAATATATTTAAGAGGGAATTAGATCTATTTCTTCAGTATAAGGGTATTAAAGGTTACGGAGAGAAGGTGGGGACGGGGTACTGAACTTTAAGATCAGCCATGATCTCGTTGTATGGCGGAGCAGGCTGGAAGGGCCGAATGACCTACTCCTGCTCCTATCTTCTATGTTTCTATGTTTCTATGCAATCGTAAAGAAGGCACACCAGTGACTATATTTCATTTAGAGTTTGAGGAGATTTAGAATGTCATCAAAGACTCTTACAAATTTCTAAAAGGTTTACTGTGGAAAGTATTTTGACTGTCTTCTCCTGGCAGTTGAAATCAGAGCAAGCCTCGAGAATGATAAATGCAATTAAGTCAAACTTGGGCAGGATCTCCTGTAAACCAAAGGACGTCAATGAAGCTATTAAACAATTTTATATGAACATGTGAAACTCAATCAGTGGGGGATTTGAATAAAATAGAGAGTTTCCTATCTCAATTGGACCTTGAATCTAGAAAAACAGAAGGGTTTAAATGCTCCCTTTTATCAAGTTGAGATAGGGAAGGTTTGTTATCCTTCCAAGTTAAAAATCCCGAGGAGGAGACAGGTTCCCACCTGAATTTTATAAATCTTTTAAAGTTTTATTGATACCTCTATTTATGGAGGTAATAGACCAAGCAGTGGAAACCTGTAGTCTCCCGGAGTCCTTCTCAGTAGCAATTTTTACAATGATTCCCAGCGTCTCTATTGATAAATTAACCTGGAATTATGAACTGGGAGGATTAAATCTCCCAGACATTAAAAAATATTATTGGGCAACCCAAATGAAATTCGTCACCTCCCTCTTTGGCGGAGGCGACAAGCCATCTTGTGTAAAATTGGAACTGCATAAGGTTGGTGCAGAAAATGTATATATAAATGGAATTCTAAATTACTATTTGGTCCTAAAGAAGCCTCCTTACTTAAACATATTATGACAATTTGGAATAAACTCAATGGTCAAATTGGTTCTAGGGGAGGCCTCTCACTGAAAACACAGCAGCTCAAAATAAATAAATTCCATTAACAATTGATAATAAAATTCCAGAAACTTGGTCTCAGAATGGGATAAAATATATTGAAGGTTGTTTTGAGCATGGACAATTTATGACATTTGAACAAATCAAGAATAAATTTGGAATTTTAAATACATCCTTCCCTGCCATCTTCAGTTAAGATCTTATTTAAGGGACAAATTAGGTCCAGCACTGGCCTTACTGCAAGGTACTGAAATATAGACTCGCGTTCAAAATAGGATCATAAAGAAATTTATCTCAAAGATGTATTTCTTACTTCAGGTGGGAGCCCCTAAACAAGGGCTAGATAAATCAAGAGAAAGATGGGAATCAGATTTGGTATAGAATTTGATCTATTTTGCTTTTGTTACAGGCCCAGAAGACCCCAAAGCCCAGCAGCAATAGAAATTCACCAAGACACATGGTTAATTAAACAAAAGTTACTTTTAATTTTCTTTAAAAAGAAAAACAGGATCAAACTTTAACTTATTACTATTAACTTAACTTAACCTAACTTAATACCCTACTAATTTTAAGCGCACGTGTATGTAATGTGTATATGTTCAGGAAAGTTCTTTGATTCACAGTCCAATCTCACTTCTCACTCCTCCAGGTTCACTGGTATCAGGCAATCCTTATACTGAGCACAGAATTTAACATTTATGAATTTTCACCAAGCTCTGATGTTTAAAGGTAATTGGTTTTTAAAGAAAGATTCTTGTCGGTTTCAGAGAGGGATGTGTTGCTCATTGGACACACACTTCAGTGTCCTGCCGAAGGAACTTGCCCCATCAGAGTTTTCCAAATGATGACCTTTTCTTTCAGGTCACCACAGAGTTCCTCGTTTCCTTTATTTTAGGAGAAACAGTAGAGTCAGCTATTTCCTATTGTAAGGATCATAAAGGTTGTCACCAGTCTGAACTCAGAATTCACAACCTGTCTTCAAAATGTGGTTTCAACAGCTTTCCAGCTTGTTATGTTCCAGTATCAAAAGCCACTGCAAAACTCCAACTCTCTGTCTCTGTCTCTTAGAGAAAGCCTTTTTGGTCTTTTCCTCTCTCTTTGCTTGCAAAACCACATTACCTTCTTGTAGGTAAGATCTGAACGATCTTATCAGCCTCTGAGCGTGGACTGTTTTATTTGCACCTGCTTTTGAAGTTCCTCACCAAAGCATTTCCAAAATAGTTTTTAGGGTCTTTGCAAAGGTTCTTGGTGCCTTAATGTCTCACTTTTAGCAAAAGTCTTGCATTTTAAATGAGATCTGTTTTGTGAAGTATTTGTTTCTATGTGACCTACTCTAAACCCCACAATCTATCTCCTTTAAAAACATATATAATATGAAATATAATATACCTATCACACTGGTCTGACCTGTGTCAGGCAACATGAGCAGTATAATTAATGTCAGGTATAGGCTGGTGCAATATAATCTTTTGCATCAGCTATACCTAACTTTGCAAAAATTAAATGAATTGAAATCTCAATTTATGTTTTTGATGTAGTCAAGATATAAGGACCTTTTTGCATTCGATCTGGTCATGCCCGATGATGAGATCCTTCTGGGACGATTTGGGGAAATCTCCTTGAACAAATTACTGGAATTCAATACCTTCAGGGGCCATAATTGTTTTTATTGTGGTAATTAGCAGATATAAGACATAAAATTAGGCTGTCCAAATATCATTTGAAGTTTGTTAAACTTGCTTTAGCAGTAGCCTGGAAATGCATAGCCATTACTTGGAAATCTGATTCCCAACTGAGTCTGACCTACTTGAAGCCAGAAATACATAGTTGTTTTCCCTGGTGAAGATTTTATTACGTGTTTTAAGAATATGTGACTCGTATTTAAGATACACAGGAGTTATCCCCCTCCAGTCTCCAATATCTCCAGTATCCCTAGTGACGTCTTTGTTAAGACATTTATCCCTTAAAGGAGAAAGTAAGCTCTGGATGAATCGTGTAATGTTTCGACTGTATGTAATTAATATTTTCGAAAAACAGATGATTTTGTCACATTATATGGGACCTCTTCTTTTTCTGTTTTTCAGTTTCCTACTCTTCTTTGAAGGATCTGCACAGTGTGTAATTTTGTATTTATAAACAATAGTGCAGAACTTGCTAATTGTCATAATGTGTTGGTTCTTCCTTCTTTGTATATCAACATGAAGTTCAGTTCTGATATTTTATTGCATATATCTGTCATTTTCCTTTGAAATTGTTTGTTTCATAATTACATGTTGATTGAAATTTTCAAAGAAAATATAAAAGAGAAAGCATTCTGACAGGTTGCACCACACAGTCTGATATTGAGATGCCAATGAGCTAGCCAGGAACAGGCTACAGGGGGCAGTAAGCTCGGCCAGCACCATCATGGATGTTAAACTTCACTCCATTAAGGACATCTTTAAGAGGCGGTGCCTCAAGAAAGCAGCTTGCATCATCAAAGACCCTCACCTCCCAGGCCATGCCTTTTCTTGCTACTACCATTAGGAAGGAGCTACAGGAGTCTGAAGACACACACACAACGTTAAAAAAAATTCTTCCCTTCCACCATCAGATTTCTGGATGGACAATGAACTACCTCTTTTTCTCTTTTTTTTTTGTTGCTGTTATTTATTTATCTTAATCTTGTATTCACAGAATTGTGATTTAAAGTAATTTTATACCTTGTTCTGAAGAATACTGCTGTCGCAAAGCAACAAATTTCATGATGTGTTTATGACAATAAACCTGATTCTGAATCTGAGTATGATCATTATGAACTATGCATTGAGTATTTTTGTGTGAAAACCATGGACTGGAGAGATGCTATTTCAAGGGGTGATACATGTACAGTCAGATGATAATAAACTTGAACTTGAAATGTAACCAATAATTTGTGAGCTTCTCTACATCTCCTGGCTTCAGCTGGAAATAAATGCACACACAAACTTCTGCCATTCCTGCCTTCCATTAGCTACATAATTTCCACAGTCCATATTCTTCCAGGCATCAAGTATTTAAATGGATGCAGGTCTTAGAACCGATTGTATACAGACAATAATTGAACATACATTGGGATTCTATTCACAGTTTTCAGCTGCTCCAGTCTCTGTTGAAAGGTTGATCTCGATTTTAAACTAATCTCATCTTCTGTTTTAACAAGAAGTCTTTGTTCTGCATGGATAAACCTGAACAAAGTCAAAGGTTCTATTAATATGGTATCAAAGAAGAATGAAGTAGAAATGCCTGAATGTGCACAGTTTCTTTGTGAAAGAAAGTTTACTTTGGACTTTTGCCATGTCAGGTGTATGGTATTGAACAGAGCTCCCTCTTCCTTTGTGAAGAGTTGTAAAATTGTGATCATAGGTCATGATGGGAAGTGTAACTATGTAAGCTAAAGTTTAATGTATTGTGTTTCTTGTGTGGAAATAATATATGCGTTGGTGGTTCAGTTAACATTGTTCAGGATCTTTGGTTCACTAATTACCAAAGGAAATTCTGCAGAACTGAGACAAGGTGCAAATATCTTTTCATTTGAGTATAGAACGCAAAAATAGAAGATGAAATTGATCATGTATCTGCTCAAGTCTTCCCTGCCATTTATTCATGGCTGATCTGCCCCAAGTATCAGTAAGGGAAATTGTTGGAGATGATTTACCCACATCTGGAAAAGCAAAGCCTCATGAGGGAAAACCATCATGGCTTTCAGCTGCTCCCATCGGGAAAGGGATACAGGAGAATCAGATCCAGCACCTCCTGGCTGAGGAGCAGCTTCTTCCTGAGGGCAGTGAGACTGTTGAATGACAAAAGGAATGGCTCACACTGACCACCCAAGACTCTCATAATCACGAAACAACATTTATTTATTTATTAGTATTGATAAAGTACTAGTTCTGCCTGTCCGAATGTGAGTTATATTTGGTGACATGTTTGTATGTTTTGCACTGAGGTCTGGAGAACGCTGTTTCATCGGGTTGTACTTGTCCAATCAGATAAAAAATAAACTTGATTGATGAGGGTAGGTCAACAGATGTTGTATACATAGACTTTAGGAAAGCATTTGACAAGGTCTTATAAACATCTGGATAGACAGGGTCTGATCAGGAGCACTCAACATGGATTTGTGGGAGGAAGGTCATGTTTGACCAATCTGATTGAATTTTTTGAAGAGGTGACTAGGAATGTGGATGAGGGTAGCGCAGTGGATGTTGTCTATATGGACTTCAGTAAGGCCTTCGATAAGGTACCACATGGAAGGTTAGTTAAGAAGGTGCAGTCTTTAGGTATAAATTTTGAGATAGTCAAATGGATTGAACATTGGCTGAAAGGGAGAGGCCAGAGAGTGGTAGTGGATAATTGTCTGTCAGGTTGGAGGCCGGTGACCAGTGGTGTGCCTCAAGGATCTGTATTGGGCCCATTGTTGTTCGTTATATACATTAATGATCTAGATGATGGGGTGGTAAATTGGATTAGTAAATATGCAGACGATACTAAGATAGGTGGAATAGTGGATAATGAAGAAGGTTTTCAAGGATTGCAGAGGGATTTGGGCTGCTTAGAAAAGTGGGCTGAAAAATGGCAGATGGAATTTAATGCTGATAAGTGAGAGGTGCTTCATTTTGGTAAGAAGAATCAGAACAGGACATACGTGGTAAATGGGAGAGCATTGATGAATACAGAAGAGCAGAAAGATTTAGGAGTAACGGTACATCGTTCCCTGAAGGTAGAAACTCACGTGAATAGGGTGGTGAAGAAGGCTTTTAGTATGCTGGCCTTTATCAATCATTGCATGGAATATAGGAGTTGGGAGGTGATGTTGAGATTGTATAAGACGTTGGTGCGACCTAATTTGGAGTTCTGTGTGCAGTTCTGGTCGCCTAATTATAGGAAGGATATAAACAGAGTGGAGAGAGTGCAGAGAAGGTTTACCAGAATGTTACCTGGGTTTAAGCATCTAGAGTATAGGGAGAGATTGGACAGATTAGGTCTTTATTCTTTGGAGCGTAGAAGGTTGAGAGGGGATTTGATAGAAGTATTTAAGATTATGAAAGGGATAGACAGAGTGGATGTGGATAGACTATTTCCGTTAAGAGGAGGAAAGATTAAAACAAGAGGACATGAGTTAAGAATTAAAGGGCAGAGGTTTAGAGGTAACATGAGGGGGAACTTCTTTACTCAGAGAATGGTAGCCGTGTGGAATGAGCTTCCGGGAGAAATAGTGGCGGCGGAGTCAATTGTATTATTTAACAAAAGGTTGGACAGGTATATGGATGAGAAGAAGATGGAGGGTTATGGGCATTGTGCAGGGAGGTGGGACTAGAGAGGGGTGTTTGGTTCGGTGCGGACTAGAAGGGCCTAATGGCCTGTTTCCGTGCTGTAAATTGTTATGTTAAGGTCTCATAATCCTCACAATCGGTTGATCCAGAAGTTTAAGGCACAAAGGTTCCATGGTGACTTGGTAGGTTGGATTGAGAACTGGCTTGGCCATTGAAGTTAGGGGTCAGTGGGAAAGGCGTATTATTCTGACAGATCAATAACCTTTTTATCTTTTATACTAACTGCTGGTAACTACCTAATTTGCCTTGTGTAAGAAGCAGCTGTTTCAATCTACCAGACACATATAGGGTTAATGCAAACAGGCTCTATCCACGGAGGTTAGGTGAGAAAAGATTTAAAAGACATGGGTTAAGAGCAAAAGGTGAAGTGTTTAAGGGAAATCTGAGGTGGAACTTCTTCACTCAGCGGATGGTAAGAGCATGGAATGAGCTCCCAGTGGAAGTGTTGAATGTAACTTCAATTCCCAGTGGAAGTGTTGAATGTGACTTCAACTTCAACATTGAAGAAAAATTTGCATAAGTACATGGATGGGAGGACTATGGATGGCTATGGTACGGATACATGTCAATGGGACTAAGCAGAATAAATAGAGCGGCATGAACTAGATGGACCAAAGAGCCTGTTTCTCTTCTGTCGTGTTCTCTATTTCCATTTCACTTCTCCTCAGACCATTCTCAACCTCATGCCTACAATCTATTCCTAATAGATGGATCAACAGATGAACAATGCAGCAATGTGGCATTGAAAAATCTGGACATGATTAACAGACAGCCCTCACTTTTGACTGCTCAATATTTAATAAAACAGTTACTTATTTACACAGCAGGGGAAGTTGGACTCCATTAAGCTCCTGTGAAGTGTGTAATGTTTACGCTTGGGACTTGATGATTGTTTTTTTGTTTTCTGATAGGTAGTCAGCAGAAAGCCAGAGACATTTAGCTGAGTTTGGGAACACCTTCTTCTGTTGCCAAGGTGCAGAATCATTCTGGATTCTTGTTTTTATTTTCAGCAATGAAATTGCTGCAATTTGTTGGGTTGAAAATGTTATGATTGGAAAGGAAAATAGAATCATCTGGATTCATGCACAAAGTTACTAAATGTCTAAAAGGGAAAGGTTGAGGAACAAGATCCACTCGGTTTTGAGTTTTATGGCATTCAGAGGTATGAAACTACACTGTTCCCATTGCAGAGCCATAGCATTATTGAATTCAAATGTAATCGAGTGCTTTGGAAACCATTTGTATTTCCTTCAGTATTCTTAAAGTGGAAGAGTATGGCCAATAATACTGTACAGAGTAGAAAACCGAAAACTATGAAAAAACCCAGCAGGTCATGGAAAGAGAAAAGGATAACGCGTTAGGTTCTAATCCCTTCACCAAATTCCTGATCTGCTGAGTGTTTCCCGCATATTTTCCTTTTTTAAAATTTAAATTAGACATACAGCGAATTCGGCCTTTCAAGTTCGTGCCACCCATTTAACACCCCATTAACCTACACCCCGGTACGGTTTTTCTTTTGAAGGTTAGGAGGAAACCAGAGCCATCGGAGAAAGCCCATGCAGACACAAGGATAACGTGCATACTCCTTCGAGACAATGCAGAATTCCAACCATGGTCCAATCCCAATTGATGGCATTGTAAAGGCTTTGTGCTCATTGGTACGCCAACTGTGCCGCCCAGTTTCAGAATTCTAGCACAAAATATTTGGCTAAGAAGTGGCAACCAAAGTAGTAGGAGAAGGAAATTCCTAAGTTTGGGCTCAGATTGATGATGGCTGTTGATGGGTCAAGCAAAGGGTGGGGGGGGGGTAGTTGGGGTAAGATGTGAAGAAGATAAAATGGTCACAAGGAAGGAGAGATTAAGGCAGCATAGAGGTAAAAATTGAGCTTGGTGTCAAGGATGAAGATGAAATGGGAAGGTTGAACTGATGCTGGGAGATACTGTAAACAAAGTTACAGGTGAATTGGCATGGGGGTGGGGAATCAGAGGATTGGATATCAGACAGGAGGACAGTGAAAGAGATTACTTCAGGAGTGACGAAAATACAAAGTAGTGAATGGGATCAAGGTGAAGATATCATCAGGAGGAAGTCTTTTTTATGGTGGTGGGACAATTGGGTTAGAACACTAAGGTGGGCATAGACATGGGAGGAAGAGGAAGGGCTGTAAAATGTGTGGTAGAAGCCGAGATGTTTAATATTCCATTCTTTAATCTAGGTGTAGTTATTTATTCGGAATTGGCTATTTTTTCTTTCTCACTCTGAAGAGATGCAGTGTGGAGCACAAATGAGGATCAAGGTGAATGTCAAAAGCAAACGTGTAAAAACTGAGCTATACTTGGACATTTCTGTAAATAGAAGCGCCCAGGCCCAAGATGACAAGAAGAGTGATCAGTAAAGACACTTTGTTACAATAAAGCAGGTGGATGTATGCTTCAGTGGAAAAAGTACCACAGCACTCTACAAAGGGAAGCGATGATGTGGTTGACATGGTAAGTCTGCATACAAAATTTATGAGTATTTATGAAGGGAGATTGCATCATGAGGCACAGAAATGTTATTAATAACTTTGATCTAGGTCAGTGATTTTAAAACTGCTCCCCAACTTACATTCCATCTTAAGCAATTCCTATGCCATAGGAGCTTTATGATTAGAAAGGGATTGCTTAAGGTGGAACATGACAATTTTTCTCAAGCAAAATAATTCAGTAACAATTGGGTCTAGAGCAGTGGTTCTCAACCTTCCCTTCACACCCACATATCATTTTAAGTAATCCCTTACTAATCACACAGCACTTATGGCATAGGGATTACTTAGAGTGGAATGTGAGTTAAATGGGGCAGTCTGAAAACCACTGATCTAGGTAATTTCAGTCCTTATGAATGTTGAGAGATCCATATTAGGATCTTATGATGTACAGAGGTCTTATTTTGTGAAGCAACATGGGTGGATCTACAACAGGACTTGATCACAAGCAAATAACATATTGTGAGGACAACCTTTCTTCATGTGAAACACTAAGACCAAATTGGCAGATTTTGAAAGTAATTTGATCGAGTACATAGCATTCTGCAAGGGGAAGGAGAACAGCCAGAAGTCGTGGTCCATGTGGGGACCAATGACTTTACTAGAAGTGGGGATGAGGTCCTGAAACAGGATTATGTGGAATTAGGTAGGAAGTTAAAAAACAGGACCTCCAAGTTAGTAATCTCTGGATTGCTTCCCGTGCCACGCGCTAGTGAGGGTAGAAATAGGAGGATGTGGAAGATGAATGCGTGGCTAAAGAGATGGTGCAGGGGGCAAGGGATAAGATTTCTGGATCATTGGGATCTCTTCTGGGGAAGGTCGGACCTGTACAAAAGGGACGGACTCCACATGAACTGGAGGGGGACCAGTGTGCTGGCAAGCAGATTTGCTAGAGCTATGGGGGAAAGTTTAAACTAGTTTGGCAGGAGGGGTGGGGAACAGAGTGTGAGAGCAGTGTCAAGGGAGCATGGCCACCTAGATAAGAATAAAAACAATAACAAAGGTAGGATGGAGATTAGGGTAGAAGGTAGAAAAGAGAATGTATGTGAGGGTCATTCTCTGAAATGCATATATTTTAATGCAAGAAGCATAGTGAACAAGGTAGATGAGCTGAGAGCATGGATAGATACTTGGGGTCACAATATTGTGGCAATTAGTGAGACCTGGCTACAGGAGGGGCAGGACTGGCAACTTAATGTTCCGGGATACATTTGTTTTAGATGTGATAGATCAGGGAGTAAAAAAGGAGGAGTTGCTCTGCTTGTTAGGGAGGACATTACTGCCGTAAGGTGGCAAGATGGTCTGGAGGGATCGTCCAGTGAGGCTGTTTGGGTGGAATTGAAGGGTGAAGGAGACATGAGGGTGCTAATAGGGGTGTATTACAGACCACCAAATGGGCCAAGAAAATTAGAGGAACAAATTTGTAGGGAGATAACGTATATGTGTGAGAATCATAGGGTAGTGATCATGGGAGATTTTAACTTCCCTCACATTGATTGGGATACCCATACAGTTAGAGGGCTGGATGGGCTAGAGTTCATTAAATGTGTTCAAGATTGTTTTCTGAATCAATTAGGAGAAGAACCGACTTGGGACAGTGTAATACTGGATCTCCTGTTAGGGAACGAGCTAGATCAGGTATCAGACATTAATGTTGAAGATCCAATTGGGTCTAGTGATCATAATTCTGTTAGTTTTAAGGTAGTTTTAGGGAAGAGCAAGGAGGGGCCTAAAGTTGAGGTTCTGGATTGGAGAAGAGCAAATTTCGAAGGAATAAGAAGGGATTTGGGGAGTATTGAGTGGGACAGGATATTTTCAGGTAAGGATGTAAATGAAAAATGGAGGATATTCAAAAAAGAAATTTTGAGGGTAGAGAGTAGTTATGTCCCAGTGAGGATCAAAGGAAAGGCTGAAAGTCATAGGGAGGCTTGGTTTTCGAGGAATATTGGAAATTTGGTTAGGAGAAAAAAGGGAGGTGGTCAAAAGGTATAAAGAACAGGGAGCTGACAATTTGAAGGAGGACTACAAGGAGTGTAGAAGGAATCTTAAGAAAGAAATTAGAAAGGCAAAAAAAAGGCACAAAGAGGCTTTGGCAGACAGTGTAAAAATAAATCCAAAGGGTTTCTATATTAAAAGTAAAAGATTAGTGAGGGATAAAATTGGACCCCTTGTAGATAGTGAGGGTAGGCTGAGTGAGAAGTCAGAGGAAATGGGGGAAATTTTGAATGATTTCTTTGCCTCGGTATTCACTAGGGAAAAAAATATCGAACCACTTGAGGTAAAGAAAAATAGTGGGGAGGTTATGAAGCATATAAGGATAACCGAGGAGGAAGTGATGGCTATGTTGAAAAAGATAAAAGTGGATAAATCTCCGGGACCGGACAAAATATTCCCAAGGACACTCAGGGAGGCTAGTGGACAGATAGTGGGGCCATTAACAGAGATATTTAGGATGTCACTGGCCACGGGGGTAGTGCCAAAGGATTGGAGGGTGGCGCATGTGGTTCTGCTGTTTAACAAAGGGTCTAAATTTAAACCTGGGAATTATAGGCCCATGAGTCTGATGTCTGTGGTGGGCAAGTTGATGGAAAGTGTTCTGAGGGATGGTATTTACAAATATTTGGAAGTACAGGGATTGCTAGGGAGTAATCAGCATGGTTTTGTCAGGGGTAGATCATGCTTGACAAACCTGATTGAGTTTTTCGAGGGGGTTACAAAAAAGGTTGATGAAAGGAAAGCTGTGGATGTTGTCTATTTAGACTTTAGTAAAGCTTTTGACAAAGTTCCCCACAGGAGGTTAGGAAAAAAGGTGGAGGCATTAGGTATAAATGAGGAGGTAGTGAAATGGATTCAGCAATGGTTGGATGGGAGGTGTCAGAGAGTAGTGGTAGAAAATTGTTTGTCCATTTGGAGGCCGGTGACTAGTGGAGTTCCTCAGGGATTGGTCCTCGGTCCACTATTGTTTGTTATATATATTAACAATCTGGAAGTAGGGGTGGAGAATTGGATGAGCAAGTTTGCGGATGTTACAAAGATTGGTGGTGTTGTGGACAGTGAGGAAGATTACCGTAGATTAAAAGGTGATTTAGGAAGGCTGGAGGAGTGGGCTGAGAAATAGCTGATGGAATTTAATACAGATAAGTGTGAGGTGTTACATTTTGGAAAGGCAAATCTAAATAGGTCATATGCATTAAATGGTAGGCTATTGAGATGTGCAGAGCAACAAAGGGATTTAGGAGTGATGGTAAATAGTACCCTCAAGGCTGATACTCAGGTAGATGGTGTGGTGAAGAAGGTATTTGGAATGTTGGCCTTCATAAATTGGAGTATTGAATTCAAGAGTAGGGAGGTTATGATGAAATTGTACAAGGCATTGGTGAGGCCAAATTTGGAGTACTGTGTATAGTTTTGGTCACCAAATTATAGGAAAGATATAAACAAAATAGAGAGAGTGCAGAGAAGGTTCACAAGAATGTTGACAGGATTTCAAGGTTTGAGTTACAGGGAAAGGTTATGCAGTTGGGGCTTTTTTTTTCTCTGGAGCGTAGAAGATTGAGAGGGGACTTGATCGAGGTGTTTAAGATTTTAAAAGGGACAGACAGAGTAAACGTGGATAGGCTTTTTCAATTAAGAGTGGGGGGAGATTCAAACTAGAGGGCATGGTTTAAGATTGAAGGGGGAAAATTATAAGGGGAACATGAGGGGAAATTTCTTTACGCAAAGGGTGGTAGGGATGTGGAATGAGCTTCCGACAGATGTGGTCGAGGCGGGATCATTGGTTACATTTAAAGAAAGACTGGATAGATACATGGATAGGAGAGGACTGGAGTGGTATGGAGCAGGTGCTGTTCAGTGGGACTAGGAGTGTGGGGATTTGTTACGGCATGGACTAGTAGGGCCGAACTGGCCTGTTCTGTGCTGTAAGTGGTTATATGGTTATATGGTTAACCTGTTAGAGATATGCTCTCTGTTCTCTCCACTTTCTCTCTCTGCAATATAAAATACTCTTGTCTTCCCACTTTTCCAGATGTCATGAAGGGTCCTTCATCTGAAAATCTGCCTACTGACTCCCACTGACCTGGTGAGCATTTCCAGCATCTTTTGCTTCTGACAGGAACGAAACATTCCATTAGTGATTTATCTTGTAACTGTGAGTGATTGTGGCAATAAACAACTGTAACAAAACAAAAGTCACAAGGATCAGAGCATTGCTAACTGTGGCCTGCTTGAAATTTATAGAATATACTGTTCAAATTGCATTGTTGGTGCAAAGTCTTTCTAA
This sequence comes from Narcine bancroftii, assembly GCF_036971445.1. NCBI lineage: Eukaryota > Metazoa > Chordata > Chondrichthyes > Torpediniformes > Narcinidae > Narcine > Narcine bancroftii. The sequence continues at coordinate 22,887,363 of NC_091471.1, forward strand.
TTCAATCATTTGCAACCAGTGCAATCTGGTTTAGGAAGAATGTTATATTTTCCATACATGATGGCTGTCAGTTCATGATGAACCACATTTCACCTTCAGGTTTCCATTACAATTAATTCCCTTATGCATAGTGGAGATATTTGGTTCAAGAAAAATATTCAGGGAAAAGACCCTGAAAATAATGAACTCATTTCCAAAGTAGATGTTAATCTGTTTCCAGAAGTGGAAGGATGTAAATATATAAAGAGGCATAAAAAATTCTGTGTGAAGCTCCTACTGCTGTGGAGGCTTTCATATCTCCAGTTGACAAGGTGTCGTATGTAACCAGACACGTTTAATATCTCTCCTGCTATCCAGGCAATTTAATTCAGCACAAGCGGTGGCTCAATGCTGGAAATCTATTGCAGAACTGGGCTGCCTGAGTTATACAATTGCAAATTCATGTTGTACTCCATTCAAATGAGGGCTACTGCTTCAGAACCAAAAAAATGAAAGTGGATCACTCTCAAAACTTCGTTTGCAGGAGTCATGAGCAATCAAAATATATGTCCTCAAAGGTGGATAATACCTTATGTACAAAAGCCAGCTGATACTATTAGGTGTTTTCAGGGCTGAAATGGCTAATGAGAGATGGCGTAGTTTGAAAGTGCTTGGGAGTCAGTGCAGAGGGACATAAGAGGTAGGTTCTTCACACAGAAAACGGTGGGTGCTTGGAATACACTGCTGGCACAAGTGGTCTATTTTAAGAGACTGTTAGATTGGAATATGGACCTTATAAAAATAGAGCATTATGGAGTTGGGAAATTCTGGGCAGTCGTTTAAGTGGTTCGAAGAGCTGGTACTGTGCTGTAGATTTATAGGTTCTATGTGATGACAATATTTATACTTATTTAGTTGAGTGAAAGTTGAGTTTGCATTTGTAGGAGTTGGGATATTATGGTAACATTGTTTCAGACATTGGGAGGACAAATTTTGAGTGTTGTGTGCAGTTTTGGTCACCTAATGACAGGAAAGATATCAGTAAGATTAAAAGAGGGCAGAGATTTACTAGGATGTTGCCAGGATTTCAGGAATTGAGTTACAAGGAAAGGTTAAACAGGTTGTGATTTTATTCCCTGGAGCGTGGAAGAATGAGGGAAGATTTGATAGAAGTTTAAAAAATTATGAGGGGTATAGATAGGCTTTTTCCACTGTGGTTAGGTGAGATACAAACCAGAGGACATGGGATAAAGGCGAAGGGGGAAGTGTTTAGAAGATGTGATAGTACAGATTCTATCACCAGTGTGTATATGTACATATGTACAGATGATAGTGCAGGATGACTGTGATTGGCTGAGAGTGTAGCCACACCTACTGGCAGGTCTTAAAGGATTGCTCCTAGCCAGACCACATCATTCTGGACTGGTCGACCTACTTGTGATATGCTCCAGTCTTTTAGTTAATAAAAGCCTTGGTTTGGATCAACAAGTCTTTGGTTCTTTCGACGCGCACCACAATTTTATGAACTAAAAATAAATTTTGAAGGGCTGGAGCATATGCTACGGCTGGAATGCCTCGACATCGACCCACAGTCAGCTACAGCCTCGAATGACTTTAAGCAATGGGTGAGATGCTTCGAAACATACTTACAGCTCTCTGACCCTGCAGTGATAGAGAACACCTATCAACTATTAATATTGATGACTATGGTGTCCCCGAGAGTCTACCAGAGTGTCCAGGACGCAACCACATACGTCGCAGCCACGAAGGTGCTGAAAGGGCTCTATGAGCAACCGGTGAACAGGGTCTATGCTCGGTACAAACTTGCTACAAGGAGGCAACAGCCCGGTGAGTCCTGTAGAGCTTATATTCAGGCACTAAGGGCAATGGTCAGGGACTGTGCCTGCACAGACAGAACTACTGTAGAGACTACAGACGATCTGATTCGGGTTGCCTATGTGGCCAGGGTCCGATCGAATGAGGTGAGGCAGTGCCTGCTAGAGCACGGGGGAGAAAACCTAGATGGCGTGATCTGGATCGCAGAGAGGATGGAGACTGCAGTCTTAAGTATGGACATGTACTCTCGGGGCTGGACCCCACACTCTGATGTGAGTAGGATGTCCTCCCGCTACCCTACTACTGCCACTACGCTGCCTGATGCAACCCCAAAGTGTTTTTTTTCTGTGGGAGGAACAAGCACAGCAGGTCCCAGTACCTGGTGAGAAAAGCCAGGTGCCAGAAGGGCCTTAAAAACGGCCACTTTGCTGTAGTCTGTTGCTCCAAAATGGCTGCCATCAAACACAGTGCCTCGTGTGAAGCCCATTCACCACTCTCCATTTCAAACGCTTCTTCCTCAGAGCTCTTGTCCAATGAGAGTGAGGATTCCACCGCACGGCAGCACCTGATGTCACAGGGTAGACGCCGAGCGCACAAGGTACAACCCACCCTCACCTCAATGACATTTACCCTACCTCACGAAGCAACATCCGACTAGACCCCAGCCCCAACCTCAACGGCCACTGCCGCTGCTGACCATGGATCCTCCACCACCACTTCCGCCGGCCAGGGACCCTCCACCGCCACTGCCGATCCAGGTCCCGCCGCCGCCGACCAGGGACCCGCTGCCACTGACGCAGCTGACTGGTACCCGCCACTGCTGCCGACAGGGAACACACTGCGCTGCTGACCAGGGACCCGCTGCCACTGAGGCAGCTGACCAGGTATCTGCCGCTGCTGCCGACTGGGGACCCGCCGCCACTGAGGCTGCTGACTGGGGACATGCCGCCACGACCAACGTTGCCGACCTGGTACCCACCGATGCTTTCAACTGGGGACCCGCCACCACTGACCCTAACCCTAACCCTACTGCTGACCACCCCACCGCCAACGGCAAGCAGAGACCCCCAACACTTACCGTTGGCTGCAGGAAGCAACACCAACTCCTTGACACTGTCTTTTCAGGCCCAACTGTTTGCGTGACGTCATCACACAGGACTCCACTGTTCCCTTTACAAGACTCTGTATCAATAACCCTCGACCAGGACTTCCCCCATCCCCTCACAAAAGCAATGGAACTGATTAAAGTGCATGGACACTATACCAATTGCTTATTTGACTCAGGGTCAACTGACAGTTTCATCCGCCCAGGACTGGCTATTCTCCCCACTGCACAGAGAATTTCATTGGTGACCAGATCGCACTCGACTGGGGTAAAGGGGTACTGCATGGCAACCCTGAAAGTCCAGGGCATCATGTTCACAGATTTTAAACTATTAGTCCTTCCCCAATTGTGCGCTCCTGCACTGCTGGGATTGGATTTTCAGTGCCAGTTTCAAACCGTTTCCCTGCACTTTGGGGGGCCTCACGCTCCACTCTCTGTCTGTAACCACTCCACCCTGGAAACTTCCTGCCATTGGCAGCCTTAGCCACCCGTCCCCGCGCCCCAGGGCCTCCACTCTCCGAGTTGCTCCGCCAGCGCTTTTTGTAAATCTCACCCCTGGCTGGAAGCCTATGGCCACCAAAAGCCGGTAATATATTTACGAACACAGGAAATTTATCACAAGCGAGGTGCGCAGCCTGCTGGATGAGGGCATTATCGAACCTAGCTCGAGTCCATGGAGGACCCAGGTGGTGGTTGTTAAAAACGGGGAGAAGCTGCAGATGGTGGTTGACTACAGCCAAACAATCAACCGCTTCAAGCTTCTGGGTGTGTACCCACTTCCACGGATCACGGATGTGGTGAATCAGGTTGCCCAATACCGCGTATATTCCACCATTGACTTGCGTTCGGCCTATCATCAGATCACGATCCGCCGAGAAGACCGACCTTTCACAGCCTTCAAAGTGAATGGGTGGCTGTATCAATTCCTCAGGGTACCCTTTGGGGTCACGAATGGCATTGCGGTCTTCCAGCGGAAAATGGACTGCATGGTGGACCAGAACGGGCTGACTGCTACTTTCCCGTATCTGAACAATGTCACCATCTGCGGCCATGACACAGATGATTATGATGCCAACCTCGAGAAATTTTTTCAGACTGGAACTCAGCTGAACTTGACCTACAATTTCGACTTCCCCCAGCCCCTCACAAAAGCAATGGAACTGATTAAAGTGCATAGCCACTATACCACTTGCTCATTTGACTCTGGATCAACTGACAGTTTTATTCGTTCGGACCTGGCCCACCGTTGCGAACTAGCTATTCTCTTCACTACACAGAGAATTCCATTGGCGACCAGATCGCTCTTGACTAAGGTAAAGGGGTATTGCGTGGCGACCCTGAAAGTCCAGGGCATCACGTTCACAGATTTCAAACTATTAGTCCTTCCCCAGTTGTGCACCCCTGTTCTGCTGGGACTGGATTTTCAGTGCCAATTTCAAACCATTTCCCTGTATTTTGGGGGTCCTCACGCTCCACTCTCTATCTGTAACCACTCCACCCCGGGAACCTCCTGCCAGTGGCAGCCCGAGCCACCCACCCCCGCGCCCCGGGGCCTCACCTGTAGCCTCTCTACCCTCTGAGTTGCTCCACCAGCATTTTTCGCAAATCTCACTCTTGGCTGGAAGCCTGTGGCCACCAAAAGCTGGCAATATAGTTCTGAACACAGGAAATTTATCACAAGCGAGGTGTGCAGACTGCTGGATAAGGGCATTATCGAACCTAGATTGAGTCCATGGAGGGCCCAGATAGTGGTTGTTACAAACAGGGAGAAGCTGCGGATGGTGGTTGACTACAGCCAGACAATCAACTGCTTCATGCACCTGGATGCGTACCCCCTTCCACGGATCATGGATGTGGTGAATCAGATCGCCCAATACCACGTATTTTCTACCACTGACTTACATTCGGCCTATCATCAGCTCCCGATCCGCCGAGAAGACCAACCTTTCACAGCCTTCAAAGTGGCTGTATCAATTCCTCAGGTTACCCTTTGGGGTCACAAATGGTGTCACGGTCTTTCAGAGGGGAATGGATCGGATGATGGACTAGAACGGGCTGACTGCTACTTTCACTTATCTGGACAATGTCACCATCTGCAGCCATGACACAGAGGATCATAATGGCAATCTTGAGAAATATTTTCAGACTGCGATTCGGCTGCACTTGACCTACAATTTTGACAAGTGTGTCTTCCAGCCCACTCAGCTCGCAATTCTGGGTTGTGTGGTGGAGAACAGGGTGGTCATGCCGGACCCTGAACGCATACGTCTCCTCATGGACTTGCCTCCCCGCCTCCACACCCAGAAGGCTCTCAAACGCTGCCTGGGTTTTTTCTCTTACTATGCCCAATGGGTTCTACTCTATGCCAACAAGGCACAGCCACTCATCAAGACCTCTCCCTTCCCCCTGTCAACCGAAACCAAAGTGGCCTTCGACCGCATCAAATCAGACATCGCTGCTGTAATGCTGCACGCCATCGACGAGTCCATTCCGTTCCAAGTCGAAAGCGATGCATCTGACTTTGCACTGGCTGCCACTTTGAACCAGGCCGGCCGGCCGGTAGCCTTATTCTCCAGAACCCTCCAGTGTCCTGAGAGCCGATACTCCTCTGTCGAGAAGGAGGCCCAGGCCATAGTCGAGGCAGTATGTCGTTGGATACACTACCTCATTGGCAGGTGCTTTACGCTTCTGACCAACCAAGGAGCAGTCTCCTTCATGTTTAGCGATACCCAGCGAGGTAAGATCAAGAATGACAAAATCGCCAGGTGGGGAATCGAGCTCTCCACCTTTAATTATGACATACTGTATCGGCCAGGTAAACTCAACGACCCGCCAGATGCGCTCTCCAGGGGGACTTGTGCCAACATGCAACTGGACAGGCTACAGAAACTCTACGAGGAGCTCTTTCATTCAGGAGTCACTAGGTTCGCGCACTTCATCAAATCTCGCAACCTGCCCTACACGCTCAAGGAGATTCGCTCCATGACCCAGGCCTGCCCAGTGTGCGCTGAGTGTAAGCCCCAATTCTTCCGTCCAGAGAACACGCACATCATCAAAGCCATCTGCCCCTTTCAGCGTCTTAGCGTGGACTTCAAGAGGCCCCTATCCTTGACCAACCGCAACACCTACATCCTTACGCCCATCGACAAGTACTCCCACTTCCCGTTCGCTGTGCCCTGCTCGAACATGACTGCCTCCACAGTTATAGAGGCCCTGCACAGCATCTTTGCCATCTTCGGGTACCCCAGTTATATCCACAGTGCCAGGGGGTTCTTGTTTATGAGTGTGGAGCTGTGGAAGTACCTTCTGGAGCAGGACCACCAGCTATAACCCACGTGGTAATAGGCAAGTTGAAAGAGAGAATGGCACCGTCTGGAAAGCGGGTACGTTGCCTTCCAGTGCCCTTGCCCACCTCTCGCTGGCAGGATGTGCTTACTAGTGCCCTACACTCCATCCGCTCTCTCCTATGCACCGCAACCAATGCCACCCCCCATGAAAGAATGTTCTCTTTCCTGCGGAAATCTGACTCGGGTACAACCATACTGGCATGGTTCACGGTTCCTGGTCCAGTCCTTTTGCGACGCCACATCCGGTACTCTAAGAACGACCCCTTGGTTGACCGAGTGACTCTGCTCCATGCGAACCCGCATTATGCCTACGTTGAGTACCCAGACGGACGGGAGGACACAGTCTCAGTAAGGGACCGAGCCCAAGCCAGATCAGATGCAGCAGTGCCTTTAACACAACCTCCCCCTATTCCTTCTCCCCCTGGTCATGTGCTTGAATAGAGGGACCAGCACCACCCCACCAGCTCAGGCAATACTGTCGACAACGGCGTTAGGAAATGAGTGAAGCAGTGGCTGCACCCTACAGGCCTGCCGGCAATATGACTTGACGACCCCAATCCCAGCGCCACGGCGGTCACGCCAGATGGTAGACCCCCTGACCGGTATAGCACCTAACCTCCATTCACCCTAGGGTTGGTTCTCAAAGAAGGGTTGAATGTGATAGTACAGATGACTGTGATTGGCTGAGAGTGTAGCCACACCTACTGGCAGGTCTTAAAGGATTGCTCCTAGCCAGACCAGGTCATTCTGGACTGGTCGACCTACTTGTGATATGCTCCAGTCTTTTAGTTAATAAAAGCCTTGGTTTGGATCAACAAGACTTTGGTTCTTTTGACGCGCATTACATACCCGTGACACGTACTAGTGAGGTTAGAATTAGGAGGATAATGCAGCCTAACACGTGGCCAAAGATATGGTGCAGGAGGGAGGGCTTCAGGTTTCTGGATCATTGGGCTCTCTTCCAGAGAAGCTGGGGCCTGTTCCAATGCAACAGTTTGCATCTGAACTGGAGGGGGACTAATATCCTTATGGGAAGGTTTGCTGGTGTTGCTCGGGTGGGTTTAAACTAGATTTTCAGGGGGATGGGAACTAAAGTGTAAGAGCAGATAGAAGAGTGGAAGAGGGAAAAGATGATGTGAAAATTGCATGCATCGTTAGAAGTCAATAGACTACAATTGTGTGTAGTGGAAATTTTCTAAAGTGCATCTATTTCAATGCAAGGAGTATTGCAGGAAAGGCAGACGGGCTTAGAGCATGGATTGGCATGTGGAAAAATGACTTTGTGGTCATTAGTGAAACGGTTGCAGAAGGGGCAGGTCTGGCAGCTCAATGTTCCACACTTTAGATGCTGCAGCAACTTCGATCAATAAAATAGTTGCTTGGATGTTAAGTGAAGCGTTTCTCTGTGACATGTTTCTTGACTGAATTGGTAATGAAGCCCAAATGAGTTTTCTTAAACAGTCTGAATTAACAAACACAAAAGGCATAATGTTTCAGTATCAATGGCAAAAATTACTAAAGAAGAAAGTAACGTTCTAGTGAAATACCAACTAATCATAACAAGTAACGTGTAACATTCTAAGGTCCGTATAACATGTCCGTAGAACTGTGTAACGTTCTAATGTCCATGTAACGGTCGACAGAAATTATCGACATCTATCTCACCACCCTCAGATTGCCCAACTGATAACGTGGACTAGCAAACCTCCTTTTAAACGTGCACAAAACCCCATGCATGCTCATTGAAGAAAATGTGTTGGCACTGGCTCCAACCGCTCACTGCCGGGGCTAAGCCAACTGTGCATGCGCCACCATGCTCCTTTCTACTCTGTAAATGGTGCTGGCCCTTGCAAATGTGGCCAACGGGAAGAGGCCTATAAACTCCCGGACACCACCAACACCCATGGTCAAACAATAGGTAAGAAGCAAGCCTTTGGCTTTTACACCGGCCCCTTGTTATTATAATGAGACATAGTGTCTCTAATAATAATTACATCATTATACGATCAATTATAAATATCAATTAACCACATAACATTCAAACTTTATGCAGGTCTTCTTTCTTCATTTGTTATAAGGCCAGTGGTTACCAGGACATAGCCTTCAAAACAATGATCTTTACCACAACTCTGCAGTCTGTGTAGTGGACAAAGTACAAAATACATAACAAATAAAATCAGTTTGGACTTGTCAAAGTTCTTCTTCTTTGGATCTTCTAAACTTTCATTCACGGAAATGAATGTCTTATGCAGTTCATTTTTCTCATGGCTCATTTTCACAGCTGAAATTTTCTCCCCATCATACAGTTCTTGAAATCCTTTATTCTCTTCCTTAGCTGCATCCAACTCTAGTGCTGTAGGTTCTAATTCTTCTTTGGTTGCCTTTACATTCCGTTCCAGATTAGCTTGACGAGTTTCAATTACTTTGAGATATTTCCTGTATTTGTCTTCGTCTGCTTGTAAGTTTGATTTGGTTTTCTCAAGTGCTTGAACATAATCTATTATTTTCAAAGTATCGCTTTCCCTGAGGGCACAAGACAGATGGACCCTTTCTCGAAGTATTTGGATACGATTTATCATCTCTCGAGCAAAGCTCTCATCCAACATTGATCGGTCAGGTATGACATCTGAAAGAACCGAAAGTTGGACATCGGAATGAGCTTTGTACTGAGCACTTTTGCTTGTACTTGCATCAAATGTATACACAAGACACAGATATTTTTCATGAAGTTCATATCCCTCCTCTGATACCTGTTCTTTGGAACTCCTTCAACAGGAAACTCAGAAGTCCCTTGATAGCTACAGTAACAGACTTAAATGCTCTTTTCCATATAACCATATAACAATTACAGCAGGGAAACAGGCCAATTTGGCCCATCTAGTCTGCACTGATCCAAGTTCCCTCCTCTAATCCCACCTACCAGCATTCTGCCCATATCCTTCCATCCCCCTTCCATCCATATACTTATCCAACTTTTTCTTAAATGACAAAATTGACCTTGCCTCCACCACCTTTCCCGGAAAGCCCATTCCACACAGAAACCACTCTCTGAGTAAAGAAGTTCCCCCTCATGTTACTCCTAAACCTTTGCCCTCTTGTATCCCAACTAGTGTATTGGTGGATCATTCTACTTCCTGGGCTCTGAGTTTATTCCACTTGAATATGAGGTTCTCAGCACTTGCTTCAATCATATCAAGCTTTTTGAATCCAAAGCAACAATGACCCTCAAGTAACTTGGGAGATTTTGAGACTAAATCAAAGAACTGCTTGTCTTCTTTTGGAAGTTCTTGGTCATAGGCACTCAGGAAGGTCAACTCTGAACTGTTGTCCCCACACCTCATCAAGTTTCATAGCTGATATCCTGTTGACCCTTGTCGCTGATTGATTCTGAACATTATAATTTTTCCCTCCCAGTGGCCCATTAATTGTCAATCTAAGCATGGTTTTTACAGTGATAAGGTCCATCTCCCATGCTCCGTTATTACTTCTCGTGGTTCTTTGGTACATCTGAGCCAATCAGCATCTCTACCTCAGAACTAATTCCAGGTAGATAAACCTCCCTCAGATAAGACCTCCGATTGATATTGTTTTGATGTGGGATATTTCCTTTGAGCACAGAGTGTATAAGCCTGGGAGATCACAAAAATCATTGCTGTGCACTCCAGCAACCTTTAAGCCTGAAAGAATGCTGGTTTCAATGACCTTCCTTTTACCCATAGTTCTTAATAGAATACTCAGCATTATTCCCTGAAGGTTAAGCTTGTTCATTAGTCCACTGTGCAAAATGATGCAGTGCTACCTGGGTCGAAAAAGGCATAAGTACGCATTGTTGGAGTCCCCTTCTTGGCCTTGACTTGTTGAGAGCTTGCAGTTATCCTCACTGACCTAAGTAAGATCAATGACTTGAATGGAGGCTATAACTCTGTTTTCAGCTGCCTCCCCTATTTCTGTTTGTCGCTTTTCTGAATCTTTGAATATACAGCTTTTTGGGATGCTTTAAACCACATACTTTGCAATTAAGTCGCTTCTTACACTTTTTGCTGATGTGCCCTTTACACAGACAGCCAAAACATACTCGATTTTCCTTTATGAAAGTGATCTTCTCATTATGTCTTTTTTTCCAAAACATCTTCAAAGGATGTCCACCTTTGCAAAACAAACAGCTCTCTGCTGCAGGTAAACGCTCCTTTTCCTTAGTTCTTTATCAATTTTCTTATCCGATTCTGTTACAGTGGTAACAAAGATACTTTTCTTTCAGTTTAGGCAGCTACTTGGACCTTTTCACATCTTTGCTCACCGTTGGAGCGTCTTTGATATCTCCAAATGTTGGTTTTCGAGGGATATTTGGGATCTCGTTCAGCTTTGTTCATTGTAGGATAGTTTAACCAATCTTAGAATTCTTTGAGGAGGTTACCAGGAAATTTGATGAAGGAAAGGCTTTGGATGTTGTGTACATGGAGATTAGTAAGGCCTTTGACAAGGTCCCACATGGAAGATTAGTCAGGAAGGTTCAGACGCTCGGCATTCATGGTGAAGTAGTGAAATGGATTGAACAATGGCCGGACAGGAGAAGCCAGAGAGAAGTGGTGTACGATTGTGGTAGTCTGACCCCACTGTCTCAGATAGAAAGACAAGCTCAAGAACTATAGAGCAATACAAACACCTTTATTACAGTTACGCTAGTGGGAATGAGTGGCATTAAGGTCAGGTTGACAAGGTCACCTGAGGTAATGCCAGAACCTCATTTGAAGGACTCAGTAAGAATGTATAGATCATATGACAATTTTTATCAGTCATTCCCTTACAAACTGATAAGCATATCTCTTTGAATTTGTGTGAGGCACATTGTTTCATATCTTAGCTTAACACATATCAGTATGTACTTTCTTAAGAAAGAGAAATGATTGGCATCAAACAAGTATTCACACGAACAAACCAATTGAAATAGATTTCATTTCTCACATACAAATGTCTAGGAGATTCAGTTTTAATGGACTTCAACATCCATGGTCTTCTTTGGCTTGGCTTCGCGGACGAAGATTTATGGAGGGGGTAAAAGTCCACGTCAGCTGCAGGCTCGTTTGTGGCTGACAAGTCCGATGTGGGACAGGCAGACACGGTTGCAGCGGTTGCAGGGGAAAATTGGTTGGTTGGGGTTGCCTTTTGTCAGTGAGGTGGGCTCTGCGGTCTTCTTCAAAGGAGGTTGCTGCCCGCCAAACTGTGAGGCGCCAAGATGCACGGTTTGAGGCGATATCAGCCCACTGGTGGTGGTCAATGTGGCAGGCACCAAGAGATTTCTTTAGGCAGTCCTTGTACCTTTTCTTTGGTGCACCTCTGTCACGGTGGCCAGTGGAGAGCTCGCCATATAACACGATCTTGGGAAGGCGATGGTCCTCCATTCTGGAGACGTGACCCACCCAGCGCAGCTGGATCTTCAGCAGTGTGGACTCGATGCTGTCGACCTCTGCCATCTCGAGTACTTCGACGTTAGGGATGAAAGCGCTCCAATGAATGTTGAGGATGGAGCGGAGACAACGCTGGTGGAAGCATTCTAGGAGCCGTAGGTGATGCCGCTAGAGGACCCATGATTCGGAGCCGAACAGGAGTGTGGGTATGACAACGGCTCTGTATACGCTTATCTTTGTGAGGTTTTTCAGTTGGTTGTTTTTCCAGACTCTTTCGTGTTGTCTTCCAAAGCGCTATTTGCTTTGGCGAGTCTGTTGTCTATCTCGTTGTCGATCCTTGCATCTGATGAAATGGTGCAGCCGAGATAGGTAAACTGGTTGACTGTTTTGAGTTTTGTGTGCCCGATGGAGATGTGGGGGAGCTGGTAGTCATGGTGGGGAGCTGGCTGATGGAGGACCTCAGTTTTCTTCAGGCTGACTTCCAGGCCAAACATTTTGGCAGTTTCCGCAAAACAGGACGTCAAGCGCTGAAGAGCTGGCTCTGAATGGGCAACTAAAGCGGCATCGTCTGCAAAGAGTAGTTCACGGACAAGTTTCTCTTGTGTCTTGGTGTGAGCTTGCAGGCGCCTCAGATTGAAGAGACTGCCATCCATGCGGTACCGGATGTAAACAGCGTCTTCATTGTTGAGGTCTTCCATGGCTTGGTTTAGCATCATGCTGAAGAAGATTGAAAAGAGGGTTGGTGCGAGAACACAGCCTTGCTTCACGCCATTGTTAATGGAGAAGGGTTCAGAGAGCTCATTGCTGTATCTGACCCGACCTTGTTGGTTTTCGTGCAGTTGGATAATCATGTTGAGGAACTTTGGGGGGCACCCGATGCGCTCTAGTATTTGCCAAAGCCCTTTCCTGCTCACGGTGTCGAAGGCTTTGGTGAGGTCAACAAAGGTGATGTAGAGTCCTTTGTTTTGTTCTCTGCACTTTTCTTGGAGCTGTCTAAGGGCAAAGACCATGTCAGTAGTTCCTCTGTTTGCGCGAAAGCCGCACTGTGATTCTGGGAGAACATTCTCGGCGACACTAGGTATTATTCTAATTTGAGAATCCTAGCGAAGATTTTGCCTGCAATTGAGAGCAGCGTGATTCCCCTGTAGTATGAGCAGTCTGATTTCTCACCTTTGTTTTTGTACAGGGTGATGATGGTGGCATCACGAAGGTCCTGAGGCAGTTTTCCTTGGTCCCAACAAAGTTTGAAAAACTCATGTAGTTTGACATGCAGAGTTTTGCCGCCAGCCTTCCAGACCTCTGGGGGGATTCCATCCATACCTGCTGCTTTGCCACTTTTCAGTTGTTCGATTGCCTTATATGTCTCATCCTGGGTGAGGACCTCATCCAGCTCTAGCCTTAGGGGCTGTTGAGGGAGCTGGAGCAGGGCGGAATCTTGGACTGAGTGGTTGGCACTGAAAAGAGATTGGAAGTGTTCTGACCATTGGTTGAGGATGGAGATCTTGTCGCTGAGGAGGACTTTTCCGTCTGAGCTGCGCAGCGGGCTTTGGACTTGGGGTGAGGGGCCGTACACAGCCTTTAGAGCCTCGTAGAAACCCCTGAAGTCGCCAATGTCCGCGCTGAGCTGGGTTCGCTTGGCCTAACAGTAAAATCAAACTATTAATATTTACAAAAGGAAAGGAAGCAAGCTTCTAGTTTGGGGTAGAGTCAGAACCAATTTTGCTGGTCCCTTAGCACTGATGTTTGAGTCCTCTGGTTATTGACAGACATTGTGCAGTTTTACAGTTAAACAGCTCCTGTTTGCCGGGTAAATTATTGATGAATGGAGGCCGCTATCTTGACAGACCCAACGAGATCACTACTGTGCATTAGCAATGCGTAACTGTGAATGGCCCTTCATGAATACTAATATATCAGTCTCTGTTAAACCAGTTTCAGGTGGAATCTCTGGTCCTTTACACCTTTGTAAGATGTTCAGAACAATCCGTTATGAGCCCAGAGGATCCCAAAACCCAGTCGCAATAGAAATTCACCAAGACAAATAGTTAGTTAAACAAAAGTTGCTTTTAATTATCTTTAAACATGAAAACAGGATCAAATTTTAACTTTTACTGTTAACTTAACCTAACTTAACCCCCTTCTAATTCTAAGTGCATGTGTATGTAATGTATGTGTAAGTTCAGAAAAATTCTTTGATTCAAAGTCCAATCTCACGTCTCACTCCTCCAAGTTCACTGGTTGCAGGCAATTCTTATACTGTGCATAGAATTTAACATTTATGAATTTCACCAGGCTTTGGTGCTTGAAAGGTAAATGGTTACATCTCAGGAAGGTTCTTGTTCGTTGGGCACAAACTGATTTACTTCCATCAGTCACTTCAGTGTCTTGCCGAAGAAACTTTCCCCTTCAGGTTTTTCCAGATGATAACCACATGAATTTACATGTGTTAATTAAAGCCATACAGACCATGGATGTTGAAGTCCATTAAAACTGAATCTCCTAGACATTTGTATGTAAGAAATGAAATCTATTTCAATTGGCTTGTCTGTGTGAATACTTGTTTGATGCCAATCATTTCTCTTTCTCAAGAAAGTACATGCTGATATGTGTTAAGCTAAGATATGAAACAATGTACTCACATAAGTTCAAAGAGATATGCTTATCAATTTGTAAGGGAATGACTGATAAAAATTGTCATATATTCTGTACATTCTTACTGAGACCCAGGTCACCACAGAGTTCCTTTTCTGTTTCACTTATTTCAAGTGAAACATGATGCAGCCTGTCCTCTCCTCTTGTATGGACCACAAGGGCTTTGAACAGGCTGAACTATGAACTCACAACTGGTCTTCAAAATGGGGTTTTTCCACAAGTTTGCCAGCTTGTCCTGTTCCAGCTGCTGCTGCTGAACTGTAGAACTGAATTCTCTCTCTCTCTCACACTCACTCACTCACTCACTCACTCGCTCACTCACTCGCTCACTCACTCACTCACTCACTCACTCACTCACTCACTCACACACACTCAGAGAAAACCACATGATTCTCTTAGAACAGCCAACTGCACTCAGACAGACTGCAGCTCCAGACCTAATCTTCCGAGCTTCTTCATCTGTTGCTTTCCAAAACAATAATCCATGACTCCACAGCAGGTCCAATTAACACCTACTTGTGAAGTCTCGATAGGAATTCTTCAAATTTTTACATAGGCACTCGGAGCCTGGACTGTCTGGATTGAGCAGAGCTCTGGCATTTTAAATGAAATCTAGTTTGAAGTGTTTGTATGTGCCCTACACTATAAAAAAGACCTGCCACAATTTATCTCCTATAAAACATATCTATATACAATATAAAATATAATATAATATGTCACAAATGTTATGAGTCCAGAGGACCCCAAAACCCAGTAGCAATAGATATTCACCAAGACAAATGGTTACTTAAACAAAAGTTGCTTTTAATTATCTTTAAACATGAAAGCAGAATCAAATTTTAACATCACTATTAACTTAACCCCCTTCTGAATCCAAGTGCATGTGTATGCAATGTGTGTCTATAAGTTCAGAAAAGTTCTTTAATTCAAAGTCCAATCTCACTTTTCACTCCTCCAAGTTCACCAGTATCAAGCAATTCTTATACTGTGCACAGAATTTAACATTTATGAATTTCACCAGGCTTTGGCGCTTGAAAAGTAAATGGTTACCACTCAGGAAGGTTCTTGTTGGTTTTTCAGAGAGAGATTTGTTGTTTGCTGGACACCCAAAACCCACTTCAGTGTCTTGCCGAAGAAACTTGCCCCATCAGGGTTTTCCAGATGATAACCTCTTTCTTTCAGGTCACCACAGAGTTCCTTTTTGTTTCTCTTATTTCAAGTGAAACATTAAGCAGCCAGTCCTCTTCTCTTGTGTGAACCACAAGGGCTTTGACCAGGCTGAACTAAGCACTCACAATCTGTCTTCAAAATGGTGTTTTTCCACAAGCTTGCCAGCTTGTCCTGTTCTAGTCCTAGCTGTTGATGCTGTCTGTAAAACTGCAGAACTGATCTCTCTCTCTCTCTCTCTCTCTCTCTCTCTCTCTCTCTCAGAGAAAAGCCTCTTTGACTCCTTCTCTGCTTGCAAAAACCACTTGCCCTCTTAAAACAGCAAACAGCACTCCCAGATAGCTTTTGGCTTTGAACCTACTCCTCCGAGTTCTTTCATCTGTTGCTTTTCAAAGCAACAATACATTAGTGAAGTCCCTTGGGCACTCTTCAAAGCTTTTGCGAAGGCTCTTGGAGTCATCCTGTCTAACTTGAGCAGAGCTCCAGTATTTTAAATGAGATCTGTTTTGAAATGTTTGTATGTGACCTACTCTAAAAAACCTGTTCCAATTTATCTCCTTTTAAAACATATCTATAATCTGTCACACAAATCCATATTTTAGGGTGCTTTTGAATTGTCAGCCAACAAAAGCTAGTTTAGTCTGGAGGTGGAGGAATGTTTGTGGCACATTTGCTGTAACACGAATGAAACCTTGGATTAGTGCAGGGAGTCTGTTGGGCTTCAGTTTAGGAAATGGCTTTCAATAATTAATTTAATTGGTGATTCAGCCTGTCTGGAAGAAGCAGAGAGCTGCTCAGTAAACATACACATTGTTTTTTCTAACACAGGTTTTAAAGCAAGGGAATTCTGTATTTAATAAAGACAAAATCTGTGGTGTTTTTTCTTAATAATTGTCATTTTTGGATGGCTCAAAATACAAGCATTCACATTCCCTCCTTTTTATCATCCGATGATAAGCATTAAAAGGACTATGGAGAATACTTAGACAGCATAAAAACAGTAAATCTACAAGGGTAGCTAGGAGCATAATAAAACATTTTCATCCAGTGCCAAAGCATTGTACAAAGAGGTAGGTGTAGCAGTCAGACATTTCACACCAATTTCTGTATCTGTCCAGTCCTGTATCTCCCTTTTTTGCATGTGGTTCACCCATTTAGTGATATTGTCAGAGCGATTTGTACAGCAGCCTTGACCTATAATTTTACTGGTCTTCCCACAACCAGCTAGAATAAAGTCAGGGTCCATTCGGTTCTGGATTGTCACTATACAGATGGCAACTATCTCTGTTGACAGTTGAAAAACACCTTCCCAGTTACTTGGAGCCCTTTAGCCATTTCATTAGCCAATAGCCCCAGCAAATCAGCTCTTTGGATGCCTTTTTCATACTATCGAAGGAGAACAGAATCACAAAGGCCTGGTCCATCTTAGAGACACCTCTCTTGTCCAGAACCTGGGTTATAGATGGGACCACATATCCCAAATAACAGGACCCCGTCCATTTAGTAGTCAGCTGTGCATATGCCTTATGTCAAAAATAAGTTTCATTGTATACATTAAAAGTTTTACATCAACTTTCTTCCAGCTTTGGCAATACTATATAACTGTAGGTACCATTTAATAGAAGATGTCATGTTATAATCTGCTGTCCTCCACATGTCTCTCTCCTTATTTTCACTTGTCTGTGATCTGTTCAGCCTTAAAAATCCCTTCTATCTCTTCCTGTATGGCATAAGGTCTGGGTCTTGAGGGGATACTTCCCACTGAATTGGTTATAATATATGAATAGATTCAATAGCTGTAAACATTAATCCTATCAGCATATAAAGTAAGACACATTTTAAAAGGTATTATGTTGTCATCCAAAATTCCTCTTTTGAGTCACTCACGACTCCAGCATTCAGTTCAAATGTCAAGCTAACAAAAAGGCATAACAATAAAGTTCTCATGTGTACTTTTTTTTCTCAATCTGTTATAATAGAAATCTTTATGTTTTAAGTGGGCTTTTTCCTTCACTCTGCTCAGTGTATTCAGAGAGCCTGTCCTTCAGGTTTTACTGAAGTCAGTGTTGTTTGACAGAACCTGGAATGACCCTTTCCACCGAGCTCCAAATTTTTTCCGATCCCAATTCTTTACAAGGACGCAATTTTCAGGATTGACATTAGGATTATTCAGCACGTCATTCTGCTGGATCCTCCTCCTTTAGGTGGGCTTGATGTACCTGTGAATGCACCGCTGGAAAAAGTCTGAGTTAGATTACTTAAATATTGGTTCATGTCCTCATCTAATGATAATAAAACCATCCCTACTAGGGGTGTGGGCTTTGTCCTCAAGGTGTCTGCATTGACTGTCTGTGGACTATCTCTGCAGCAGATAGCTGCATCTTAGCCTGCGGTGTTACTCGCAATTTAAAGCAGACTAGGGGTTGTACCTTTTAGCCAATTTTAGCCCTGTTTCCTAAGTCAATTTCTCCAGTTTGTTTTTAATGTTCCATTTGCACATTCCACTATTCCTGCTGTCTGGGTTTGATGGGAGTAGTGGAAACATTGCAGAATCGCCAATTCCTTACACAATACCTTGGCTACATAATGAGGATCTTTATCTGAACACAGTGCCTCAGGCAATCCATAGCAAGGAATTATTTCCTTCAACAAAATTTTAAAATAACAATCAAGGCAGTATTATTTAAACAACCAAGGCAGCAGTGTGATAATTCGGTAAAATCTGACTATAAACAAGATAAATGGCTAATTCTAAACATGAAAAATGGTTAATTACAAACAAGAAAATGGTTTCATGGCAAGAGGTACATTCTTGCTGGCATGGCATCCCTTTCCAGTTGGAGGAGGGAAGACAGAGTTGGAGGTGAGTGGCATAGTGAAGGACTGGGCTCAAGAGGCTTCAGTGAGCAGAGGCTGAGGAAGTGGTCACAGTGAGATAAGGTTGTTATGTTTATTTTAATTAATCTAATTTAATTTAAGAATGGGATATGGAGGCAGTTGGGGTAGTCCTGTGCTCTGATTGCGAGATGTGGGGGGGAGGGGGGGGGTCAGGGACAGCACAAATGTTCCTGATGACTACCTCAGCAAAAAAAGGTGCATTCAGATGCAACTCCTGGGAGACGGTGTTAGGGAACTGGAGTTGCAGCTGGATGAGCTTCTGATCATGAGTGAGGCAGAGTGACCCCAAACAGACAGGAGTCAGCTAACTGCGGCTGTTCCCCTCAATAATAAGTATACTGTTTTAGATACTGTTAGGGGGCATGACCTACCAAGGACAAGTCATAGTGGCCAGGTCTCTGGCACTTGGATTGGCCCCTTGGTTCAGAAGGGAAGAGGGGAAAAGAGGAGAGCTCTTGTAATTGGAGACTCGCTGGTTAGGGGAGCAGATAGGAGGTTTGCTGGGTGAGATCTAAGCTTCCAGGTGCTAGGGTCAGGGATGTCTCTGATCGATTACACAGCATTCTGAAAGGGGAGGATGAGCAATCTGATCTAGTTGTCCACGTCGGGACCACTGTCATAGATATATCTGGGGATGAGGTCCTGAAGAAAGAATATATGGAGTCAGAAGTTAAAAAGCAGGACCTCGAGGGTGGAAATCTTGGGATTGCTGCCTGTGCCACATGCTAGAGAGGGTAGGAATAGGAAGATGTGGAAGATGAATGCATGGCTAAAGAGTTGGTGCAAAGGACAGGGGTTCACATTTGTGGATCATTGGGATCTCTTCTGGGGAAGGCCTGCACTTGAACTGGAGGGGGCTCAATATACTGGTGGTCAGGTTTTCTAGAGTTGTTAGGGAGGTTTTAAACTAGTTTTGCAGGAGTGGGGGTGGGGTGGGGTGAAATTAGCATGAGAATGCGGAGATTATGGTAGAAGAACATCTAGATTTGAAGGGAGAGAGGAACCAGAATGTTAAAGTCAATGAAGGGTGGTTGAGTGTATGTAGGGGACATTCTCTCAAGTATATATTTTTCAAAGCAAGGAGCATTGTAAGAAAGGTGGATGAGCTTAGAGCATGAATTGACACATGGAAATATAATATTGTAGCCATCAGTGGAACTTGGTTGCAGGAAGGGTGTGATTGGCAGCTAAATATTCCAGAATTCTGTTGTTTTAGGCATGATGGATCGTGGGGGGGAATGATAAAAAGCAGAGGAATCGCATTTCGTGTTCGAGAAAACATTTCAGAGGCACTATGGCAGGATAGATTGGAGGAATGGGAAAGGCATGAAAACACTAATGGGAGTGTGTTATAAACCATCTAATGGGCTGAGGGAATTGGAGGAGCAAATTTGTAAGGAGATAGCGTACATGTGTAATAAACATAAGGTGGTGATTATAGGAGATTTAACTTTCCACACATTGACTGGGACACCAAGGGCTGTAAAAAGGCTGAATGGGTTGGAGTTTGCCAAATGTGTTCAGGAAAGTTTTCTAAATCATTATATAGAAGAACTGAAGAGAGAGGGGGCAGTTTCGGATCTCTTATTAGGGTATGAGATAGGTCAGGTCACAGAGGTTTGTGTTGGGGAACACTTTGGGTCTAGTGATCATAATACTATTGGTTTTAGGTTAATAATGGTGAAGGATAGGGTTGAGATTCTTAGGCAAATTTCCAAGAGATGCAAAAGGATTTAGAGGGTGTGGATTGGGATTATTTATTTTCAGGGAAGGATGTAACAGATAAATGGGGGATATTCAAAGGGGACATTTTTGAGAGTAGAGTCAGTATGTCCCAGTGAGGATTAAAGGAAAGGTTAGAAAATATTGGGAGCCTTGGTATTCAAAGGATATTGGGAATTTGGTTCCGAGGAAGAGTGATGTGTACAACAGGTAAAGGCATCAGGTAATAGATGAAATGCTTAAAGAATATAAGGAGTATTAAAAAAAATCTAAGAAAGAAATCAGAAAGGCAAAAGGAGATATGATAATGCTTTGGCAGGAAAGGTAAAAATAAATCCAAAGGGTTTCTACAGGAACATTAAAAGTAACAGAATAGCGAGAGATAAAATTGGGTCCCTTGATGATCAGAGGGGTAGGCTCTGTGAGAAGTCCTTCAGTATTCATTAAGGAAAGGAATATTGAGTCAGGTGAAGTAAAGAAATCTGGTAGTGAGGTCATGGATAATATACAGATTAACGAGGAGGTAGTATTGGCTATTTTAAAGTGAATCAAGGTTGGATAAAGCTCCAGGACCTGACAAGATATTCCCTAGGGCCCTGAGGGAGGTTAGTGTACAAACAGTGGGAGCTCTGACAGAAATATTTAAAATGTTACTGGCCATGGAGGAGATGCTGGAGGATTGGAGGGTAGCTCATGTTGTTCTGCTATTTAAAAAAGGCTTTAAAGGTAAACCTGGTAACTTTAGACCTGTGATTCTGGGTAAATTAATGGAAAGTTTTGTTAGAGATGGTTTATACAATTATTTGGAAAGACAGGGATTGATTAGGAGTAGTCAACACAATTTTATATGTGGTAGATCATGTTTAACAAATCTTAATGAGTTTTTCAAGGAAATTACTAAGAAAGTTGATGAGGGGAAGGCAGTGGATGTTATCTATATGGACTTTGACTAGGTTCCGCATCAGAGGTTAGTTAAGAAGGTTAAAGCATGAAGTATTAGTGCTGAATTAGTGAAATGGATTCAACAGTGGTTGGATAGGAGATGCGAGAGAGTAGTGGTGGAAAATGGAAAATTGTTTGTCAAATTCGAGGCCAATGACTAGTGGAGTGCCTCGGGATCAGTACTGGATCCATTGTTGTTTGCCATATATATTAATGATCTAGATGATAGGGTGGTAAATTGGATTAGTAAGTATGCAGATGATACGAAGATCGGTGGTGTTGTGAACAGTGAAGAAGGTTATCAAAGTTTGCAGTGGGATATAGGATAGTTAGAAAGGTGGGCTGAAAGATGGCAGATGGAGTTTAATACTGATAAATGTGAGGTGCTACATTTTGGTAAGACTAATCAACAAAGGTCATACATGTTAAATGGTAGAGAATTGAGGAGTGCAGTAGAACAAAGGGATTTAGGAATTTCTGGTACATAATCCCATAGAAGTTGAATCACATGTAGAAAGCATTTGGTATATGTGCTTTCATAAATCAAAGTTTGAATACAAGAGTTGGGATGTCATGTTGAAATTGTATAAGGCATTGGTGAGGCCAAATTTGGAATATTCCTGCAGTTTTGGTCACTGAATTGTAGAAAGGATATAAACAGAATAGAGAGAGTGCAGAGGAGTGTTACATGAATGTTGCCTGATTTTCAGGGTTTGAGTTACAGGGAAAGGTTGACCAAGCTGGAACTTTATTCCCTGGAGTATAGAAAATTGAGGTGTGATTTGATAGAGGTATTCAAAATTATGAGGGGGACAGATAGAGTCAAAGTAGACAGGTTTTTTTCCATTGAGAATGGGGGAGAAAACAAGAAGACATGGACTGAGATTGAAAGGGGAAAAGTTCAGGGGAAACATGAGGGGGAATTTCTTCATTCAGAGAGTGATGGTGGGAATGTGGAATGAGCTTCTGGTTGAAGTGGTAAATATGGATTCGATTTTAATATTTAAGGAAAAGTTGGTTTGGTATATGGACGAGAGGTGGAGAGCATTATGGGCCAGGTGTGGGTCAATGGGAATAGGTGAGAGTAGTTGTTTGGCATTAACTATAAAGGCCAAACTGGCCTGTTTTTGTGCTGTATTTGTTATATGGTTTATATATAGTTTACCGACATTGTGTTATTGGCATGAAGCATTTCTTTGTTACTTTTCTTTCCGGCTGCTTCACTAAAATTTAGATGCTACCATATCTGCAGCGAGGTATTTACAGTAATATTTATCATTCCTTCCTTGCCATTGTGGGTATAATTATGCACATAATCAAGTAACAAAGCTATCAGGTAATGTGCACATGTTTGGCCGGCCATCATAATCTATAACTAAATAGAGACAGAATGTGGCGCACAACCTCTCCATTCCCACTGCTGTTTGATAGTGACAGAGGCGTCCCTCCACTGTAATGGCACATGTTATATATCTGGCAAATCCGGTCTGTCAACTATTAGTCAAAAGAAGGTAGCTTTTATTTTTCTCACTGTTCCAGTTGTCCAGAAACCTGTTTACTTGGTTATTTTCTCTGTTGGTTTGTTGCTGCATTTCAATGCAATGGAAATATTCAGGTATTGCTTGTTAATTTTCAAGGTAACCATTTATTGATTAAACTTCCTTTCACGGTTTGCAGGAACACTAGGTTAATTTATGACTGAGTTTAAATAATCCTCATCTTAAAGAAAATGGGAATGTTTTTAACAAAAACAAGGGTGGTTTAAAAATAAATATTCTGATTTGAAGAGAAAGGTAGCAGTAACATTTTGTGTCACACATGCATGGCTCAAGCTGAACCCCTTTTTAATGTCATTATTTGGGGCAGTCTGGGTTGCATCGACCTATAGAGAAATAATTTTCCTCCAAGGTATTTCCTGCAAAGCTTTTGAACAATCAAAGCTACAGAATGCTTGAAATGAAAAAAAATGATGTTTAGATTTGCAAAGTTATAATGCTGCATTTCCCACTGATTACCAGAGATGACATAACCATTGTTCTTCTCCAACTTTTCACCTCTTCACAGAGATTCAAGCATCTCTGCCTTGAATGCGCTGCTTATATTTATGGTTTTTACACTGCTGTGTAATGCGAAATCTTCGCAAATTTCCCACAATGCAGGCTGTGTAAAAAGTTCGGAACGGAAATGAGTGACTGATTCCCATTCTGACAGCCCTAGACAATTTTGCAGACTCCCTACAGTCTAAACTAAACTGCAGGTGGTCCTCAACAATAAGCCAATGAATGCAACGTACATGATAATGCGTTCAGCTCACGAAACTGCAACGCGGCATTTTAGTGGTGGATGCCTGAACTGCAAAAAATTAAAGTTCATTCAAATAATACGATACATACTCGCTGCTAATTTGGACCAAGAGCCATTTTGCTCTTCTGTCTGGAGGATTTTTTTGGAAGCATATGAAGGACGCCACTGATGATGTCGATGCAGGGTCAACGTCAATCCACGTCCAGCCTATGAAAATACCGCAACTCAGGTACTTAGTGTAAACATCCTTCCCCTATGTGAATGGCCACTCTGGAAGGTAAGTGTTGACGGGAAATGATCACTACAGCTGTATAAAAACCATAATTGTCTTTTGAAAAAATGTTGTAAAGTACATAATCTTCTGAAAGCAATAAATGTCTTCTACTTTAAATGAAAAAAAAGGATCAGACAATGGTGCTCTCCTTCTACCATGTTTAATTATTGTATTAAATTTTCAGAAGCAAGAAAAAAATGGGCACTGATAAATGACTTCTTTTTATAATGCCAACATGTATTTTAAGAACTGTTAATTGCTAGTCTGCTTTTGTCAATCACATGTTTTTTTTCTTCGAAGTGTGTCAAGTAGAAAATTTAACATGGGCTCAGTGTGGAATAGGAAATAAAAAAGGCACTTAAAATGCATATATTTTAAGAGCAGAACAATGGGACAGCAAAAAAAGTCTCTCTCTCTCTCTTTCTCTCTCTCTAAGGGGAAGAGAGTATAAGTGAAGTGAACAGAACTTTGTAGATTTTCACCGAGTTGCAATCCACTCACATTCGTTTATATAAATCATTTGTGTCTATAAATTGTGCGTGTGCGTTATTTTTTCACGCTCACAAATATATTAATAGTAAATTCCAGGTTTTTAATCTGAAATGATCATTCAATTTCACATTCTGTAGTTGGTGCTGGACTGTTCCTTATTTAAATTTTAGGCATTGATGGTCATTTAATTTTTATTTAAATATTGATCACCATTCTGTAATGCCTTCCACAGGGCTTTTGTGACATTTGGAAGCCTCCACCTTTTAGCTTGTGATGTAGCTCGTTCAAATGGTTAGTTTCTGTAAGTCCTGGAGAAAAGTTTAATGTCAGGATCTTTAAAAAACATATAGTGCACAGAGGCGATTAATAGGGCAGGAGCTTCTCATCATTATTAGGTTTGCTTTTGTTACCAAGCAAGGTCAGGATCGATACACGAGGCATGTGGTTGGGAACCCCAATTTCATTATTTCATTATTCCTCCTTCTGGGCAGTATAGTTTGGTTTTATATCTTAAGTTCCTTCTTTTGTACAGAAGGGGTACCGAGAGGAAAAGTGCAATTACCTGCCTCACTGGGGATCATTATTAGTGGGGCAGTTCCAATGCCAGTGTCCTCTTCCACCACAATTGATACATCTACTGTTAGGTGGAATAGGGGATGGGCTATAGGACCTATCGTTCATTTGGATCATAGGTATAATGGGCCCTCTTTTCCACCACCGTTTCCTGGGGAAAGGCAGATGAGCTATGTATTTTACAAAACTGTCAGTCTTTATCTCTGTTAAGAGCATTTTGGGATATAGCCATCCACGCTTGAGGTTTCCAGGGAGTGTATAATTCCAATGTGTGGATTTGTTGGCATGTCTTGCCCTTGGGTTTCAGACAATTCTGCCTTTATATTCCCATAATATTCCTTCTCTTTCTTTTTCTTTTTGTTCTCCCTCTTTGTCTGAGAGTGGTGGGGGTTGGTGGTGGAGGGCAGTTCACATAAATAGGGTGGTTATGCCTGACAAGTGGCCCTTGGGTGTACTCTTATGTGCTTTAATTTATTAATTATCTGGCATTTTTGTCATTTCTCCACTTTTAGTCTCCTGCTGTTTGTCATTCCATTTGGATTCTAACTGTAAAATCTGCCAGGATTTGTGTTCTCCATTCAGATTGCATGTCCCTACCCCACTGTGGTTTGCATACTCTCTCCATCTCTTATTTTTCTCATCATCCCACTTCCAGTGGACTTCTTCAATCCATTCCCTAATCCTCTTTTTCAATTTATTAGCTTCTGGGTTGTTTTTTACTCTCAGATTAACGATATAACCACTTACAGCACAGAACAGGCCAGTTCAGCCCTACTAGTCCATGCCGTAACAAATCCCCACCCTCCTAGTCCCACTGACCAGCACCTGGTCCATACCCCTCCAGTCCTCTCCTCTCCATGTAACTATCCAGTCTTTCCTTAAATGTAACCAATGATCCCGCCTCAACCACGTCTGCTGGAAGCTCATTCCACATCCCTTCCACCCTTTGCATAAAGAAATTTCCCCTCATGTTCCCCTTATAATTTTCCCTCTTCAATCTTAAACCATGCCCTCTAATTTGAATCTCCCCGACTCTTAATTGAAAAAGCCTATCCACATTTACTCTGTCTGTACCTTTCTAAATCTTAAACACCTCTATCAAGTCCCCCCTCAATCTTCTACGCTCCAGAGAAAAAAGCCCTAGTCTGCACAACCTTTCCCTGTAACTCAAACCTTGAAATCCTGTCAACATTCTTGTGAACCTTCTCTGTACTCTCTCTATTTTGTTTATATCTTTCCTATAATTTGGTGACCAAAACTGTACACAGTACTCCAAATTTGGCCTCACAAATGCCTTGTACAACTTCATCATAACCTCCCTACTCTTGAATTCAACACTCCGATTTATGAAGGCCAACATTCCAAATGCCTTCTTCACCACACCATCTACCTGAGTATCAGCCTTGAGGGTACTATTTACCATAACTCCTAAATCCCTTTGTTGCTCTGCACATCTCAATAGCCTACCATTTAATGCATATGACCTATTTAGATTTGCCTTTCCAAAATGTAACAACTCACACTTATCTGTATTAAATTCCATCAGCCATTTATCAGGCCACACCTCCAGCCTTCCTAAATCACCTTTTAATCTACAGTAATCTTCCTCACTGTCCACAACACCACCAATCTTTGTATCATCCGCAAACTTGCTTACCCAACTCTCCACCCCTACTTCCAGATCGTTAATATATATAACAAACAATAGTGGACCCAGGACCGATCCCTGAGGAACTCCACTAGTCACCGGCCTCCAATTGCACAAAATTTTCTACCACTACTCTCTGACACCTCCCATTCAACCATTTCTGAATCCATTTCACTACCTCCTTATTTATACCTAATGCCTCCACCTTTTTCCCTAACCTTTCCTGGGGAACTTTGCCAAAAGCTTTACTAAAATCTAAATAAATAACATCCACAGCTTTCCCTTCATCAACCTTTTTTGTAACCCCCTTGAAGAACTCAATCAGGTTTGTCAAGCATGATCTACCCCTGACAAAACCATGCTGATTACTCCCTATCAATCCCTGTACCTCCAAATATTTGTAAATACCATCCCTCAGAACACTTTCCATCAACTTGCCCACCACAGACGTCAGACTCACGGGTCTATAATTCACAGGTTTACATTTGGACCCTTTCTTAAACTGCGGAACCACATGCGCCACCCTCCAAACCTTTGGCACTACCCCTGTGGCCAGTGACATCCTAAATATCTCAGTTAATGGCCCCACTAACTGTCCACTAGCCTCCCTGAGTGTCCTAGGGAATATTTTGTCCGGTCCCGGAGATTTATCCACCTTTATCTTTTTCAACACAGCCATCCCTACCTCCTTGGTTATCCTTATATGCTTCATGACCTCCCCACTATATTTCTTTACCTCAACTGGTTCAATATTTTTTTCCCTAGTGAATACTGAGGCAAAGAAATCATTCAAAATTTCCCCCATTTCCTCTGACTTCTCACTCAGCCTACCCTCACTATTTACAAGGGGTCCAATTTTATCCCTCACTAATCTTTTACTTTTAATGTACCTATAGAAACCCTTTGGATTTATTTTTACTCTGTCTGCCAAAGCCTCTTTGTGCCTTTTTTTTATCCTTTCTAATTTATTTCTTAAGATTCCTTCTATACTCCTTGTCCTCCTTCAACTTATCAGCTCCCTGCTCTTTATACCTCTTGTACACCTCCCTTTTTCTCCTAACCAAATTTCTAATATTCCTCGAAAACCAAGCCTCCCTATGACTTCCAGCCTTTCCTTTGATCCTCACTGGGACATATCAACTCTGTACCCTCAAAATTTCTTTTTTGAATATCCTCCATTTTTCATTTACATTCTTACCTGAAAATATCCTGTCCCACTCCCTAAATCCCTTCTTATTCCTTTGAAATTTGCTCTTCTCCAATCCAGAACCTCAACTTTAAGCCCCTCCTTGGTCTTCCCTAAAACTACCCGAAAGCTAACAGAGTTATGATCACTAGACCCAATTTGTTCTCCAACATTAATGTCCGATACCTGACCTAGCTCGTTCCCTAATAGGAGATCTAGTATTAGACCGTCCCGAGTCGGTTCTTCTACTAATTGATTTAGAAAACAATCTTGAACACATTTAACGAACTCTAGCCCATCCAGCCCTCTAACTGTATGGGTATCCCAATCAATGTGAGGGAAGTTAAAATCTCCCATGATCACTACCTTATGATTCTCACACATATACGTTATCTCCCTGCAAATTTGTTCCTCTAATTTTCTTGGCCCATTTGGTGGACTATAATACACCCCTATTAGCACCCTCATGCCTCCTTCACCCCTCAATTCCACCCAAACAGCCTCACTGGATGATCCCTCCAGACCATCTTGCCACCTCACGGCAGTAATGTCCTCCTTAACAAGCAGAGCAACTCCTCCCCCTTTTTTACCCCCTGATCTATCACATCTAAACAAATGTATCCTGGAATATTAAGTTGCCAGTCCTGCCCCTCCTGTACCCAGGTCTCACTAATTGCCACAATATCATGACCCCAAGTATCTCTCCACGCTCTAAGCTCATCTACCTTGTTCACTATGCTTCTTGCATTAAAATATATGCATTTCAGAGAAAATTGTTCTGCTTTGGCTAAAGTATTTGTGTTTTATGTTCCTCACTGGCCATGCTTTATCTCCATTGCAAGCATCTCTGGAGGTTGTTTGCAAACACACACACACACACACACACACACACACACACACACACACACACACACACACACACACACACACACATACACACACACACACACACACACACACACACACACACACATGTGCGTGCACTATGTGCATGTGTGTGTATAAGCAGACGGTAGTTTGTTGATATGAGACAGATGTTTTTCTGACTAAGTCTGTAACCAGTGGTGAACTGCAAGGATTGTTGCTGGGATCTTTGTTGTTTGTCCGATATATTATTATATATAACCTGTTTGAGACTCTCTGTGATATTGTTGATGAAGGAAAGGCTGAGGATGTTGTCTACATGGAGTTTAGTAAGACCTTTGACAAGGTTCCACATGATAGGTTAGTCAGGAAAGTTCAGACGCTGGGATTTCATGGTGAAATAGTGAAGTGGATTCGACAATGGCTGTATGGGAGAAGCCAGAGAGTAGTGGTGGATGATTGGTTTTCAGACTGGAGTTCTGTGTTTAGTGATGTGCCTCAAAGATCAGTGCTGGGACCATTGCTGTTTGTCATCTAAGTTAATGGTCTGGATGATAATGTGGCAAATTGGATCAGCAAGTTTACAGATTTGAGGCATTGTGGACAAAGCTTGCAAAGGGAGTTGGACCGGCTGAAAAAAATGGGCTGAACAATGTCAGATGGAATTTAAAGCAGACAAATGTGAGGTGTTGCATTTTGGAAGGCTAACCTAGAATGGGAGGGCACTGAGGAGTATGGCAGAACAGATGACCCTAGGAATTGAGATACATAGTTCCCTGAAAGTGGCATCACAGGTGGATAGGGCTGTAAAGAGACCTTTTGCCATATTGACCTTCATCAATCAAAGTATCGTGTCGAGGAGTTGAGATGTTATATAAGTTGTATAAGACATTGGTGAGGCCAAACTTGGAGTATTGTGTGCAGTTTTGGTACCTAACTACTGGAAAGATATCAATAAGATAGAAGGAGTGCAGCAAATATTTACTAGGATGTTGCCTGGACTTCAGGAACGTTCAGGGAAAGTTTAGGATTTTTTTCCCTGGAGCATAGAAGGTTGAAGGGGGATTTGATAGGGGTATGTAAAATTATGTGGGGGACAGATAAAGTCAATGTGGACAGGCTTTTTTCATTGAGAGTGGGGAAGATTCATACAAGAGGGCATGGATTGAAATGGAAAGGGGAAAAGTTTAAGGGGAACATGAGGAGGAACCTCACACAGTGAGTGGTGGGAGTGCAGAACTAGGTGCCAATGGAAGTGTTAAATGCTGGCTCAATTTTAACATACAAAAGAATTTGGACAGGTATATGGGTGAGAGACATCTGGAGGGCTATGGACTAGGTACAAGTCTATTGGGATTAGGCATAAAAAATGGTTTGGCACAGACTCAAACAGCCGAAGGGGCCTTTTTCTGTGCTGTAGGGTTCAATGGTTCAACGGTTCTATGTTGATCAGACTAATCATGGCAGAATGCACAGGGCTTCAGGGTTAGAAATGTTATAGAGGCAAGAAGCGATAAGGTCATAATAAGAATTAAGGATGAGGTTGAAAATTTTAAAATTAAAGCATTTGTGTTGTGGGGGGGCAGCATTATTGAGTCACTGTTGTGAGTTCGGGTGGAAACTCTAGAATTTGACAAGGCTTAAATTGATAAATGTGGGACAGGAAAGCATTGTATAAGGTGAGTCTCAAAGTAACTAGAGCATAGATGCACATTTGGGCATCAGATGTTTCTGTGGCAATTGATCCATGGCCGGCATAATAAATGTGGAGATGTGTTGCTTTGTTTGTTTAGGAGAAATGAGCTTGGATTCTCAGCCGAAGAGTTAATCAGATGCTAAGGTTACTGTAATAGTTGTAAGGTTAACACGATTTGAAATTTCACCAGACTTATTCCTTTTTTTTTCTTTTTTCAATCTTTTTATTATTATTATAATTTATAAACACATACAGTTCAAAGAGATATAAAAAATACATAGTAAGTAATGAATTAATACAGAGATATTAAACAATAATATTACAGAATAAAAATATATCATAAAAAAAAATTTAGATCAGTTTAGGGTGTGAACTATCTCTAAAAAAAAAGATATAATTAATAACAATATATGAAAAAAGAGAAAAAAAACCCCAAAAAAGAAGAAAAAACAAATCTTAATTAAAAAAACTTAAAAAAAAACTTTTAAAAAAAACCTGCAGATATAGCTAAACCACGCCGATCACTCCGATCTCATCTTACAGCCCAATTATCATACATAATCATAGAAAGAAAACAGAGCCAGATCAACTCACCACAAATGAAAATATTGAATAAATGGTCGCCAGGTTAACTCAAACTTAGAAGGGGATTCATAGACAGAGTTTCTAATTTTCTCTAAATTTAAACATAGTATAGTTTGGGTAAACCATTGGAAAACAGTGGGAGGATTAACCTCTTTCCAATTCAATAGTATAGATCTTCTAGCCATTAGTGTAAGAAAAGCAATCATATGATCCGCAGGAAGAGATAAATAAGTCAAATCTATCATAGGTAATCCAAAAATTGCAGTAATGGGATGTGGTTGTAAATCAATATTCAAAACAGTAGATATAATGGAAAAAATTTCCTTCCAATAATTCTGTAAAGAGGGACAGGACCAAAACATATGTGTAAGGGAAGCTATTTCCAATTGACATTTATCACATATAGGATCGATATGAGAATAAAAGCGATGGAGTTTATCTTTAGACATATGAGCTCTATGAACAACTTTAAACTGTATTAGTGAATGTTTTGCACATAGAGAAGAAGAGTTTACCAGTCGCAGAATTTTATTCCAATTTTCATTGGAAATATGAAGGTTGAGTTCTCTTTCCCAATCATTTTTAAACTTTTCAAAAGTCCCAGAATTTATTTTTGTAATTATATTATATAATTTAGATATCACACCTTTTGGAGGGAATTTTGAATATAGTATATCCTCTAAAACAGTCGTAGTCTCCCGATTGGGAAAAGAGGGTAAAGTCGAAACTAAGAAACTCCTAATCTGCAAATATCGAAAGAAATGAGATCGAGGTAAATCATATTTCATGGATAATTGTTCAAATGACATGAAAGAGTTATCCAAGAATAAATCCGAAAAGCATGTTATACCTTTAACTTTCCAGAGTAAATAAGCTTGATCAATTAGAGAGGGATGAAAAAGGAAATTTAGTACAATAGGAGTTTCCAAGATAAAATGAGTTAGGCCAAAAAATCTCCGGAATTGAAACCATATACGTAGTGTATGTTTAGCCATTGGATTATCAATTTGTTTATATAATTTAGTAAGAGTAAAAGGGAGAGCAGCTCCCAAAATAGAACTAATTGAGAAATTTTGTACCAATTTAATTTCTAAATTTACCCAATGGGGATTTAGAGATAATTCTGAATAATTCAACCAATACGACTTATTCCTAAAAGAATAGAATTGCAGTATTTAGTTATTTGAGATAATTGGGCTTGCCTTCACTGGAGTTTAGAAGAACTAGAGGGAATCTCTCAAAATAACAACAAGGTGGAATCTTTACAGGAAGGATATGCCCAATGGAGGGTGAATTCAAGACCAGGGGTCACAGTCTAAGAAGTATCGATAATGAGTTTATTGTAATGTACATTGTACAGTGTACATCTGCAGCAGACAATATAGGACCGAGACAAAGAAAAATTACTTCAGCTAGAAATTCTCCACCACATTTGAAGCCAAGATATTAAAAACATTCTAGAAATAGTTTGCTATAGGTTTTAGAATTAATGGATGTGAGGAGAAATCTAGATCAGAGTACATAATTGGATGATCAGCCATGGTCAGGCAGGGTCAAAGGAATGAAGTTTCTAATCCTGCTCCTATATTATAGTTCTATGTAAAAACTCAACAAAATGCTTGAGAAACTCAGCCAGTCTTTCCAGCGTCAATAGGAATCAAAGATATGTTGTTGCTGTTTCAGGCCTGAGCCCTTCTTCGAGGAATAAGCAGAATATGCCAGAAGGAGAAAGCCTGAGAATTCAGACAATTCTGACTGGGGGAGGAATCCAGTCCAACAAAAAGTGTTGATTGGATATGATAAGGGACAAGGTAAGAATTTATCATGTTTATGTTAAAAGAGGTGGAATGAAGAGACAGAGATAGGGAAAAGCGATGGGGGAAGAAGTGGGGGGGGGGGGCTAATGAAAGCCGGAGAAGTCAATATTAATGCCATCTGGTGGGAGGGTGCCCATTCTTCCCTCTTCCCACCATGACCCCTGTAAGGATTACATTCCATTCTCTCAATTCTTCCATCTCTGTCGATTCTGCACCCAAGATGAGGTCTTCCATGTCAGATCATCAGAGATGTCCTCCTCTTTCAAAGAACATGGCTTTCCCTCTACTACCATCAACTCAACCCTTACCTTCATATCCTCTGTTACTGCACATCTGTCTTGGCTCCCTGCACCCCGCACGCAACAAGGACAAAATTCTTCTAGTCCTCACTTACCACCCCACCAGCCTCCACACTAGTGCATCTTACTCCACTATTTCTGCCACCTACCACATGATCTCACCACTAGACACATATTCCCTTCTCCTCTCCTGTCCGCCTTACACAGGGATCGCTCCCTCCATGACTCCCTTGCCCACACCTCCTCCCTCATCACCATTCAGGACACCAAAGTGTCCTTCCACAGCTTACAAACAAATAAAGAATACATTCACTCATTTCTTTCAGCACCCCATGAAGTCATCTTTGTTTTCTTATTCACTAGACACAGCATTGCATTGTTCAACTCCCAAAACACCACCCAGATAAACCCCTCTGACTTTCTCTTTGGCTTGTTGTCACACAGGTGGTCCTGATACTCTCACTCTCCTCCCTCTGCATCTGAGATTCATCATTCGTATACTGACGCTTAACACACCCACACATGCACGCTATTACCCCCGCATTTACACCATCACCAGCACCTGGCAACACTTCTGATTAATGTAAGTATGCAATTGCGACAGCACCCACACCCCCCCCACCCCCCCCTCCCCACCTCCCCAGCTTACGAACCATGCAAGGGGACGGCTGATTGGAACTATCCCACTAGATAATGGTCTGGAGGGCTGACAATTTGGTCCAGCCTTGTACGGTAGAGCAAGACAGGCGATGCACGGTCCGACTGACAAAGATGTGACTGGCTCCAATGCAGGTCATGCACCATGGATATATGCTGGCTTTTACATTCCTGTTGATCACAAAAGTCTTTGGATGGCGTCATAAGACCCGAAAAGGACTATCGTGAACAGGCTGAAGTGGTTTGCGAGTGACATCATGCCAAAGGAACACATAAGTACAGCGTTGTAAATAATTTGGCACATACACTGTAGGTAATACCTGCAGTATAGGAGTAGGTTGGAGTAATCTCATGTTTTCCCAAAAATGATAAACTTAACTAACCAGATCACAGAGCATTGTGCTTCGACTCGGATTCACAAACTCACCTGGCAAGGTTAATGGAGTGCCATAAACTAGTCTCTTACCGAACATCCATGATTTGTCTTCCCAGCAGTACACAAACTATGGGCAAACATTTCTTCCACGTAGATGCATCACCATCTGTTGTTAATGCTGTCGATGGAAATGCTCAATGAGGCTGTTGGCCTGCGGGAGGTAAGCCGTAGTGCGAAAATGGGTAGAGTCCAGAAGATCAGTGAGAGCTCGAAACAATGCTGACTTGAACTGAGGTCCACAATCCATTTTAATAATGACTGGAACACCGAAAAATGGAATCCAATGATCCATGAAAGCCCTAGCGACCTTCTCCGCAGAGATGTTAGTGACAGAAATGACCTCCTGCCTCCTGGTAGTTGGGTCCTTACAGGTGAGCAGATAAGTATATCCCCAAGATGGCAGAACCAGGCCTAGCAAGTCCAGGTGTTTGTGCTGGAAACGAGAATCGGAACAACAAAATCCCTGAATTTGTGTGTCTGGAGGCTTTAGAGCGTTGACAGGGCAACCAGGTCTTTGCCCATAATCCAACATCCCATTTAACATGAGGCCAGGCAAAGCATTCCATAACTAGTTTGATTGATGCTTCTTCTACCAGGATGTGATAGATTGTGAAGAGACTCAAAAAATTTCTCGCCTCATGGCCACCGGCAGAAAAGGCCTAGGTCTTCCTGTGGAAAAATCGTAGATTAACTTATCACCCGATTCAATCCAGGGTCACATCTTGAAGCTGGAGACCAGAGTTGATCTGGTTGTACAGGATGAGATCAGGATTGGTGCACTGGGCATGAACCATGTAAGGCATGTAAGGCGGCAATGTCACTTCTGGACAGGATGTTGGCCATGGCATCTACTTTTCCTTGGATATGCTGTATGTTTAATGAAAATTGTAGTTTGAAGTCCAAATCTCTCTAGACTTATACTTACAGAATGCGTAACAGGCTGGTGGTCTGTATAAATGGTGAAAGGACAACCTTTCAATTATCTCACTACGAGATAAATGGCCAAGAGTCCTTGACCAAACATACTATACTTTGCCGGAGCTGGTGACAGCTTGGTTGAAAAAAAACATCAGAGGTTCCAATTGCCCACAGATTTGTTTTTCTAACACTTCTCCCACAACACTAACAGAGAGAGCAAAGCATTGGCTTTTGATGTTGAAGCATTGTGGCATTTGCAAGCACAGTCTTCACATCATTGAAAACACATCAAAGACCAAAGTTAATGTCTTTTTGGACATGGACTTACCGGATCCATTTAGTGATTTAGTAAGAGGTAAAAGAAATGCTGCAGCATTTTCAGAAATTGGTGATAAAAATTCATCATGCCTAAAAAACGTCACAACTTATTTACTCCATCCAGTGCACCTTTGTGAGATTGGGGGAACAACACCTTATTTTCCATCTGGGCATCCTCCAGCCAAATGGCATTAACATTGACTTTACTGCTTTCCATTAAACCTGTTCGCCCTTTCTTTCCCCCTCTCCCTTTTTCTGTCTTTCCAGTTACTCCACCCACCCAGCCATCCCTCCTCCCTCCTTTCTCCACCTATCAGCTCCAGCCTTTGCCATCCCCTTTCCCCTCCCCCCCCCCCAATCTTTTGTTTTGAAGCTTACTGGCATTTTCTCATACCTTAATGAAGGGCTCAACCCTGAAACGTCAGTTTTGTATCTTGGCCTTTGCTCCATAAAGTCACTGTTTGACCAGCTGAGCATCTCCAGCATTTTGTGTTTTTACTTCAAACACAGTGTCTACAGATTTTTGTGATTTACATCAAAATGCAGGCATTCATATCCATGATTTGCAAAACTGCAACTGCACAGAATTTGGTTTTGATAGTTGGAAACTTCACTACAGAGGTTACAAGTTTGCAGTCACAACTATTCCAGCCCTAGGTCAGCAATATTAATCAATTTTATCTGTGTGGTGATATGTATATACTGTTCTGTGCTGCTCTGTGTATAAGTGGCTGGCCTGCCCACTGTTGAGTCGATCCCCTTGTGAGAAACAGAAGTATCTTCACAGAATTTGCTCGAGACAAAAATTGAGAACAAAGAACATTTATTATACAGCAATGCAAAGTTGGGTGCTTCCCCTTACCCTGGGAATACACACACACACTGGGGCTCACCCAACTTTTATGCAGTTTATTTCAGTATAGAAGTACCCTCCCCCTTACATTCTTCTGCCTCCTGAATGAGTTTGGCATTAGGCAATCCTGTCTGCCTACGTGCCTGTTTCTTGTGAACTTGGAGGACCAGTGGGTATCCTGTCTGTGTCCTTATTCACACCTTCCCAACCCTCAGGGCTTACTAACTACTTATATGCAGAACTTGCTAATTCTGTCTAAGGCTAGAAGACCCTTATCTTATTCAGACTAACTTTACTTCCTACATTCTATTATCTACCCTTATCCTATTCATACCTGGCTTTATTCATTACACATATCCATACTAGCTTTCTTCATCTCTCACATTTTCTTCATATCTTATCTCTCACACCCTGTAATCCCTCCCCTTGTGACCTGGCCATAAAGGTCACATGGAGATGGGACAGCAAAATTCTAATGTGTATTAAAGTCTATCATTTTTCACTCAACCTTTGGAGTCATTGATAGCGTGTGTCAATCTGCTTGAGCTTAGTGCTGTGTCTCACCCTGTCAATGTCAACAAAACTCAATAGTCTATGGTGGATTCAGCTAATTTATGGTTGGCGTTATCCTGAGCACCTCAGCATCTTGAGGCAGAGTAAAGATCGCTGCAGGGTTCATTGTTACAGTTTTATTAGGATTAAAACTAAATACCACAGATTGTTTATTGACAACATTGGATCTGACAGTGTGTTGGAGAAGATGCTGGCAATATGACTTACTGCCAACGTTTATTTAAAGGTAGACAACTCAATTTACAAGTGTTTAAAAAGTTGCTCTGTAGCATTGGAGTTTTGAAGAGTAAAATTGATAGTGTGAATATTAAAAGGAAAAAGTGAGTAGAGAGACCTTGACTGTAAGCAAACTAGGATCTTCTAAACTGCAGCACCTGGGTTGCCCTCCTGGGACTCGAATGTAATTACTGGGGCAAAGGTGCTGGAAGCACCTTTTAAATTGCAAGGCAATTGACCCATTAAATCACCAACCTGGCAATTTAATGGGGATCCTGCCCCCATAATGACATGGCATGTACTCACCGGAAGTACTGCCGAATGTTTGGATGCTGGCTGCCCAGTGATGCACGCACTCAAGTGCTGACGTCACCAGAATAAGCAGGTTGGCCATTTTTATTTTCAAATCACCTGTGGTCATGACCTATGTAAGTTTTACTTGGTTCCCTGACTACCTCTGAGGTAGGTCAGGGACCTGGTTGGATTCCGATGGGTTTGACTGGGTCAGACCCTTTCTAACTGCCGCGTAACTGGGGCATTAACTGGGCAAATTGCCATTTTACATGGCAGTTTGAAATGGCCTACTGTTTCCTGGTGGGAGAAAACTAGGATGAAATGTTTGACATTGAATAGGTTGGCCTTTACTCATTGAAGTTGAGAAAAATGAGGGGTAAGCTGATGGAACCATGGAAAATTCTGAAAGGGATTAAAAGGATAAATTCTCAGAGGACGTTTGCGTAAGAGGGAGATTCTAGAAATAAGGAGCAAAGATTCAATATAATGACTCACAGTTTTAGAACATAGAACATATAACATAACAGCACAGTACAGGCATTTCAGCCCATGATGGTTTTATAGTTGAGATAAAGAGAATTTTCTTTCCTTTGGAAATCATTAACCTTTGGCATTCTCCAATTCAGAGTGCAGTTAGTAGATGGAATCATGGAATATATTCATGGTGGAGATTGAGAGATATTTGAGCTACAAAGACATTGAGAATTATTTCAGATTTTTTTTTCAGAGTGCATAAATGAAATCTCATACAACCCTGAGATTCTTTTTTTCCTGCAGGTGAGACAGAAATTCCATTTACTGCCAGTCCAAAAATAAACTGACTCAATGTACACATGTAAACAAATAAAGACAAATGGATTGTGCAATACAGAGAGAAAAAAATCAATCAGGTCCAAAAGTCCCTGATTGAGTTTGTTGTTGAAGAGTCTGATGGCGAAGGGGTAGCAGCTGTTCCTGAACCTGGTGGTGTGAGTCTTGTGGCACCTGCACCTCTTTCCTGATGGTAGTAGCAAGAACAGAGCATGTGCTGGATGGTGTGGATCCTTGATGATTGCTGCTGCTCTCCGATGGTTGTAGATGCAGTCAATGGTGGGAAGGTTTTACCTGTGATGCCCTGGGGTGTGTCCACTACCTGTTAAGAGTACTTTATGCTCAGGGTATAACTGTCCACATGCCAGACTATGATGTAGCTGGTCAGCACACTTTCCACCACACATCTGTAGAAACTTGCCCTGGTTTCAAATGTCATGCCAAACCTCCACAAACTCTCGATGATGTAGAGGCCCTGATGTGCTTTCTTCACGATTCCATTTGTATGCTGGGTCAAGGAAAGATCCTCCAAGATAGTAACTTCTGATGTACTATCAATAACTCTAAAGACTAGAAGTTACCTGACTGATAAGCTTTCATTACCATAAATTGATGCCACATCTCATGTTGCTGACCCAAGACCCGAGCTCGCTCTGGGCGAGCGGTTATGGCATTACCGCCTTTATTAGGGGAATCAAGGGGGAGAAGCCAGAGGTACAATCAACAAGTGGTAGGCCAGCCATACACATCCAAACAGTGTTAAGAGGTTCCACCACAGTCATCCCCTCTTTAAAAAAGAAGTCTAGCAGGGTGAAGTGGATTCCAAGTTCATCACACATTCAATCTGTCCAGTGGTCTTGCCTGCCATTGTAACTGTCATAATGCCAGTGTTGCTCTGCTGTTGTCTCCTGGACCGACTGGCCTTTGTTGGCAGGTGGAATGTCTGGAGACTGAATTGAGACAGATGGGTCGGAGGTTGGGTAGGGTGACATGTTATGTGATGGGTGATCAGGGGGAGGGGGGGGAGAGTGGATGTACTGGTTAGTCGGCCAGAGTCCCAGGGTCTCCTGTGCATGCCAGGTCCTGGATAGACACAGTCTCCTCGCGCCCATCTGGGTGTGCTACATAGGTGTATTGGGAGCTGCCATGGAGGAGATGGACCTTCTCAACCAATGGGTCAGAATTATGGCTTCTCAGGAGCAGGATTGGCCCTAGGGCCATCAACCAGTATGACAGCATGGTCCCTGACAAAGACTTCCTGGGGAAGGGAAACAACCTTTCATGTGATGGTGCACACAGGAGGGATCTGATTGTGTGGAGTGCTTCGGGGAGGACCTCTTGCTAGTGGGAGACAGGCAGGCCTTTCGACCTCAGGGCGAGGAAGATGGCTTTCTCTCTTTCCATCTGGCTGTTCCCTTGAGGATTGTAACTAGTAGTCCTGCTCATGGAGATACCTCTGGTCCTCAGATATTGGAGCAGCTCATCGCTCATGAAGAAGGGCCCCCGGTTGCTATGGATGTAGCAGTTTTATCCATATAGGGTGAAAAGGTTGCTTAAGGCTTTCATGATGGTGCCACATGGCAGCGGTTATGTCCAGGCAGGGAATGGCAAATGGGAAGCATGAGTACTCAATAATGATGTTGAGAAAGTACATGTTGCACTTTGAAGAGGGTATGGGCCCTTGAAATACATGCTCAGTTGCTCAAAGGAGTGGGTGGCCTTGATCAGGTGAGACCTGTCCGGCTGGTAGAAGTGTGGTTTGCACTCCGCACAGATCTAGCTGTTTTTGGTCATCGTTCTGACGTCCTCAACTGAATAGGGGAGGTTGCAGGCTTTGATCAAATGGTAGAACCTGGTGGCCCTGGAGTGGCAGAGGTCTGCATTGAGGGATGTAAGCAGTATATGTGTGCACTGGTGCAAGTCCGTCAGGACAGGGCATCCAAAGGCTCATTGAGCTTTCCAAGCCAGTACAAGATATCATAGTTGTATGTAGATAGTTTGATTGTCAGAATCCTGTCATTCTTGATTTTACCCCTCTGCTTGTTGTTGAATATGAAGGCGACTGCACGATGGTCAGTCAGCAGGGTAAATAATTTGCCAGCAAGATAGTGCCTCCAGTGCAGTTCTGCCTCAGTGACGATCTGGGCCTCCTTCTTGATGGAGGAATGCCAGATCTCAGGACATGGAAGGTTGCAGGAGAAAAATAATATGGGTCTGCCTGTCTGGTTAAGTGTGGCAGCCAGGACAAAGTCAGATGCATCGGTCTCCACCTGGATTCGTCCACAGCGCGCATTGCAGCCTTGGCAATATCCCCTTTGATATTTGGGGACCCACTGGAGAAAAATCTCAGGCACCTTTTCAGAGGCTTGAGGCTGTGGGGGAGTGGAGATCTAACAGGGGGTGCATGTAATCGGGATTGGGGCCAATTACTCCATTCTCCATGACAGAGCCGAATATAGCTCATGTGATATGCGGAATACTCATATATTCTTGTTGTAGGTGAAATTAAGAGTTTTGGTTGACTTGATTAATTTCTGGAAGTTGGTGTCCTGGTCTTGCAGGCCATGGCCATAGATATTGACATTGTCTAGGTAGGGGAATGTGGCTAGCAGCCTGTGCTCGTCCATCTCCCTTTGGAAGATGGAGACTCTGATGGTGACCCCGAAGGGGACCCTCAGGAAGTGGTAGAGGCATCCATCCACTTCGAACATGATGAACTAGCAGTCCTCTAGGTGGATAGGGAGCTGGTGGTATGCCAACTTTAAGCAATGGTAGAGAATACCCAATATTGGCCGATTTGATTTGCTATGTCGGCTATGCGGGGGAGGGGGAACAAGTCCAGTTGCTTAAACCTGTTAAAGTTTAATCAGTCAGCAGGGTAAACACCATTTGGTGTTTATCCCCACTCTTACCCACCAGTACCTGAGCTCTCCACGGGCTGGTACTGGGTTCAATGATCCTCTCGGTCAGGAGTCGTCTCACCTCTGATTTGATAAAGGCCCTGTCCCCAGCACTGTATTGCCTGCTCTTAGTGACAATGGGCTTACAATTAGGTGTGAGATTGGTGAACAGAAGTGGGGGGGGATCCCGAAGGGTGGAGAGGCTGCAGGTCGCATATGGTGGGCAGATCACGGGATGCTGGTTGGACACATTCGAAAGTGAGGGCGGGCAGTTTAAAAATTGTTGGTTGTAAACTGTGAGGAGTGGTTTGGGGCCCATCAAATGCCATGGTGATACTCTTAAGGTAATATGGTAGTATGGGCGCACAGAGTTGTGGCATGACAAGCAGTTTAAAATTTGCTCACCCTTTTCACTTCTGATCCCTCAATGACCTCTGGATCGTATACCATTGGTTTTCCCTTCCTGAAGTCAACAATCAGCTCCTTGGTTTTGGTGACATTCAGTGCAAGGCAGTTTTCGATCTCCCTCCAGTATGCTGACTCATTGTCCATTTTTATACAACCTGATATCATCAGCGAATTCATAGTTGACGTTATTATACCAAGCCACACAGTCATGGGTGTATTGTTGATAGAGCAAGTTGTGAAACAAGTTGTGTATCAGCCATGTTCTCACTGAATGGTAGAAAAGGCTTGACATAATTCCTATACACTTATAGTTTCAGAGCTAGGTTGTTAATTTAAGATGGAGATGTAGTACGCGTTGAAAGAACCAAAGACTTGTTGATCCAAACCAAGGCTTTTATTAACTAAAAGACTGGAGCATATCACAAGTAGGTCGACCAGTCCACAATGACCTGATCTGGCTAGGAGCAATTTTTTAAGACCTGCCAGTAGGTGTGGCTACACTCTCAGCCAATCACAGTCATCCTACATTTTCTTTTTTCTTTTGGCTTGGCTTCACAGAAGAAGATTTATGGAGGGGGTAATGTCCACGTCAGTTGCAGGCTCGTTTGTGGCTGACAAGTCTGATGCGGGACAGGCAGACACGGTTGCAGCGGTTGCAAGAGAAAATTGGTTGGTTGGGGTTGGGTGTTGGGTTTTTCCTCCTTTGTCTTTTGTCAGTGAGGTGGGCTCTGTGGTCTTCTTCAAAGGAGGTTGCTGCCCGCCGAACTGTGAGGCGCCAAGATGCACGGTTTGAGGTGATATCAGCCCATTGGCGGTGGTCGATGTGGCAGGCACCAAGAGATTTCTTTAAGCAGTCCTTGTACCTCTTCTTTGGTGCACCTCTGTCATGGTGGCCAGTGGAGAGCTCGCCATATAACACGATCTTGGGAAGGCGATGGTCCATTCTGGAGACGTGACCTACCCAGCGCAGTTGGATCTTCAGCAGCGTGGATTCGATGCTGTCAGCCACTGCCATCTCGAGTACTTCGATGTTAGGGATGAAGTCGCTCCAATGAATGTTGAGGATGGAGCGGAGACAACACTTGTGGAAGCGTTCTAGGAGCCGTAGGTGATGCCGGTAGAGGACACATGATTCGGAGTCGAACAGGAGTGTGGGTATGACAACGGCTCTGTATACGCTGATCTTTGTGAGGTTTTTTAGTTGGTTGTTTTTCCAGACTCTTTTGTGTAGTCTTCCAAAGGCGCTATTTGCCTTGACGAGTCTGTTGTCTATCTCGTTGTCGATCCTTGCATCCGATGAAATGGTGCAGCCGAGATTTGACCATTTTTAGTTTTGTGTGCCCGATGGAGATGTGGGGGGGCTGGTGGTCATGGTGGGGAGCTGGCTGATGGAGGACCTCAGTTTTCTTCAGGCTGACTTCCAGGCCAAACATTTTGGCAGTTTACGCAAAACAGGATGTCAGGCGCTGAAGAGCTGGCTCTGAATGGGCAACTAAAGCGGCATCGTCTGCAAAGAGAAGTTCACGGACAAGTTGCTCTTGTGTCTTGGT
This sequence comes from Narcine bancroftii, assembly GCF_036971445.1. Lineage (NCBI taxonomy): Eukaryota > Metazoa > Chordata > Chondrichthyes > Torpediniformes > Narcinidae > Narcine > Narcine bancroftii. Next base: position 22,930,087 of record NC_091471.1, read on the forward strand.
GTGAGCTTGCAGGCGCCTCAGATTGAAGAGACTGCCATCCGTGCGGTACCGGATGTAAACAACGTCTTCATTGTTGAGGTGTTTCATGGCTTGTTTCAGCATCATGCTGAAGAAGATTGAAAAGAGGGTTGGTGCGAGAATGCAGCCTTGCTTCACGCCATTGTTAATGGAGAAGGGTTCAGAGAGCTTATTGCTGTATCTGACCCGACCTTGTTGGTTTTCGTGCAGTTGGATAACCATGTTGAGGAACTTTGGGGGGGCATCCGAGGCGCTCTAGTACTATCACAGGAGATAAGGAAGATATTTTTTCCCTAGAAGCCCATGTCTCTTCAGAAGTCAATCCTCTGTAGAGAATTAATTATGAATGCATTCAAGGCCAAAAGAGAGCCAATTGTTCTGCCAGACAGGTTGAGAACCAAGATCGGATCATGTATGGTTTCATTGAATGGTGGAGTAGAGGTCATGTGACCTCCATGTGCTCCAAGTTTTGAAGTTCCTTTTGACAGAATAGAAGCTATTGCAAATTCAAAAACACAACAATATTCCTGGAAAACTGTTACGAATGCTGAAGTTATGAGTTCAAAATCAATCTTTACCTACAGCAGTGCATGGGCACTAATGCTGATTAACAGGAGACTTACCTAGCTATTTAAAGTGTGTCTAAACATAGGGTTCTCACCATATGTCACCTAAAAAGAAAGAAATGTGCATAGATATGTGTAAGCACCTATTTTTGGTGGATAAAAATATCACTTAATTTACATCATTTCATTTAGATCTGGCACAAAATCAGGTCCTTTTTAAAATGGCAAAGAAAATGTTCAAAAGTTTTTAGATGTTTTACTCTGGAAAAAGGGAATAAAATGTAACATTACATTTAGTGCAATCACTTCCATCCAGCAAGGTGTCAATCAGTGAGGACATCAGATCTTAAACACAGCAATTCTGCAGTGGAAATGGAGAGGGTTTGAGGTACTGATGAATGAGAGACAGGCTGGGAGAGAAATCCTATGAGTAGGAATGTCACCGACTCAACAGGGGGAGAATAAGAAGAGCCTGGCCTAGGTAGCTGAAACTACCATGAGTGAATGTTCTTGGAAAATGGGACAATAATGAAAGAAATTTTCACTATCTCACTGTGGTGGTACATCACCGGCCTACTGCAGGGGGCAACCTCTGTACCTGCAGGAGTGTAAGGGGACAGGACAACACCTAGCCGGCTGTCAATCAGTCGGCCTGAATGGATCAAGCCCAACCTGGTCAGGTGTCAATCACCCTCTGGGATATAATCCTGCACCGGCCTCCCGAGGTCTCACTCAGAGTTGCTGCAGACACAGCCAGCCTGGCTCTCTGGAAGTCTTTGTGGATTAAAGCCTGTTGTACAGTCTTTATCTTTGTGTGTGTCTGATTCTGGCTAACAGTGCACCACACTCACAATATAACAAGGTAGCTGGCAGTGCAGTGGAAATACAGGTCTCATGCAAACTAATCCAATGTTCCCTCTTTTGAGTCAAGGCCTTGAGTTTGAGGATGGCTTCCTTTTATTCCAATCTGTGCATTTTGAGGTGGCTGAAGTATCCAATGCAGAGTTTTCAGACTTTACTGCAGATGGGCTGCTTCATGGGGCATTTGGGTAGGCAAGTTGAAACATTGAGATCCTTCTGTTGTTTGCATGTGGTCTTAATGTGCTCTTTGTCCAGAGCAAAGATGCTCAGTGTCTTCCCAAAAGCCCCTACTTTGATTGACTGGTCACGGCTGAAGGATTGTGACATTTTGATGAGGATGTTGCTTTCTTTCAAAGAGAATCATTATTGAAGAGCTTTCTTTGTTCTTCAGAAAAGCTCTTATTGCACAAGAGTTTGGAGTGGGGTGTCATTTGGGTGATAATGACACCTCAGCAGATTGGGTATGATTGGGGGTTCAGTGCTAAGAATGTTGGACCTAGAGAGAGAGAGAGAGAGAGGAAAAGGAGAGAGAGAGGAGAGAGAGGTAGAGAGAGACAGGGAGAGAGAGGAGAGAGAAATAGGAAGAGGAGAGAGAGAGGGAGAGAGGGAGAGAGAGATGAAGAGGAGAGAGAGAGGGAGAGAGAAAGGAGAGAGAGAGGGAGAGAGAGAGATGAAGAGGAGAGAGAGAGGGAGAGAGAGAGGAGAGAGAAAGAGGAAGAGGAGAGAGGACAAGGAGAGAGAGAGGAGAGAGAGAGAGGAAGAGGAGAGAGAGGAAGAGGAGAGAGAGAGATGAAGAGGAGAGAGAGAGGGAGAGAGAGAGATGAAGAGGAGAGAGAGAGGGAGAGAGAAAGAGGAAGAGGAGAGAGGACAAGGAGAGAGAGAGGAGAGAGAGAGAGGAAGAGGAGAGAGAGGAAGAGGAGAGAGAGAGATGAAGAGGAGAGAGAGAAAGAGGGAGGATGAGGAGAGAGAGAGGAGAGAGAGAGAGGAAGAGGAGAGAGAGGAAGAGGAGAGAGGGAGAGAGAGAGAGGGAGAGAGAGAGGAGAGAGAGGAAGAGGAGAGAGAGAGAGGAGAGAGATAGAGAGAGGAAGAAGAGAGAGAGAAAAGAGAGAGAGGAAGAGGAGAGAGAGAGAGAGGAAGAGGAGAGAGAGAGAGGAAGAGGAGAGAGAGAGTAGAGAGAGAGAGGAAGAGGAGAGAGGAGAGAGAGGAGAGAAGGAGGAGAGAGAGAGGAAGAGGAGAGAGAGGGTGAGGAGAGAGGAAGAGGAGAGAGAGAGAGGAGAAGGAGGAGAGAGAGAGAGGGGGGAAGAGGAGAGAGAGAGGAGAGAGAGAGGAGAGGTAGAGGAAGAGGAGAGAGGGAGAGAGAGAGGAAGAGGAGAGAGGGAGAGAGAGAGGAAGAGGAGAGAGGGAGAGAGAGAGGAAGAGGAGAGAGGGAAAGAGAGAGGAAGAGGAGAGAGAGGAGAGAGAGAGGAAGAGGAGAGAGAGAGAGGAAGTGGAGAGAGAGAGTAGAGAGAGAGAGGAAGAGGAGAGAGGAGAGAGAGGAGAGAAGGAGGAGAGAGAGAGGAAGAGGAGAGAGAGGGTGAGGAGAGAGGAAGAGGAGAGAGAGAGAGGAGAAGGAGGAGAGAGAGAGAGGGGGGAAGAGGAGAGAGAGAGGAGAGAGAGAGGAGAGATAGAGGAAGAGGAGAGAGGGAGAGAGAGAGGAAGAGGAGAGAGGGAGAGAGAGAGGAAGAGGAGAGAGGGAGAGAGAGAGGAAGAGGAGAGAGGGAAAGAGAGAGGAAGAGGAGAGAGAGGAGAGAGAGAGGAAGAGGAGAGAGAGAGAGGAAGTGGAGAGAGAGAAGAGAGAGAGAGGACGAGGAGAGAGAGAGGAGAGAAAGAGAGGAAGAGGAGAGAGAGAGGGAGAGAGAGAGGATGGGGAGAGAGAGAGAGAGAGGAGAGAGAGAGGAAGAGGAGAGAGAGAGAGGAGAGAGAGGGAGAGCGAGAGGATGGGGAGAGAGGAGAGAGAGAGAGGAGAGAGAGGAAGAAGAGAGAGAGAGGAGAGATGGAGAGAGAGAGGAAGAGGAAGAGGAAGAGGAGAGAGAGAGGAGAGAGAGGTAGAGAGAGACAGGGAGAGAGAGAGGAGAGAGAGGAAAAGGAGAGAAAGAGGAGAGAGAGGAGAGAGGGAGAGAGAGAGAGAGAAGAGAGAGCTAGAGAGAGAGAGAGAGAGAGAGAGAGAGAGAGAGCACTGACTTTGGATTGTCTACTGTTGCAATAAATTGGGAGGGTTTTTTTTCTGATACAGGATAGGTTGGAAATCTTCAGAACTTTTAGATGCCTTCTATAGTCCATATCTCTGAAATGGCCGAGAAGTTATGAATCACTATTGTTTAATAGACCATGAGCTTGGTTCCATGTATGATATCTTGGTCTTTGATATATTTTTCCTTGGTTAGCCAAATCTTTGCTGGTACAAAATGGAAGTGAATTTCATTATTAATTTTTAATTTAATACTTCACAATATAACCAATCTCTAACAATATTTGCACATACTTTTTATGTATATGTACATTGTGATTTTTTCCATTTTCTCTCCAACTCCCCTCCCTTTCAGCCGCACAATAACTATAGAGAAGAAAAAAACAGAACTGAAAGGGAAAATAAAATATAAAAAACAAATATTGTGTGATTCACTTTTTCCTTACATATGCTATTTCTCTTTAAGAGCTGGAGGCCAGAGGTTGCGGTTACCAATAAAGTTTATATTTGGGTCCCAAATTTTTTCATATTGTGCGTAATTGTCTCTTACGTCATAAGTAATTTTCTCTAATGGAATACATTTGTTCATTTCTGTGAGCCACTGCCCTAATATTTTTTCCCTTGTCGGATACCTTAATAACTTGACCAGGATGGAACATGGTTTTTGCTATGCCTGCGGCTTCAGTCCGTGAACTCTTTCTATTTCTTCCTGGAGTTCTTCTATCTCCAGAACTTGAGGAATCCATTGATTTAGAAATCCTTTTATGTCCTTACCTTCCACACCTTCTTTCAGGCCCACTATTTTAAGATTATTACGTCTACTAAATCTTCAAGAATGTCAATTTTATGGGCCAGTAAATCTTGTGTATATGTAACTTCTTTACTCCTTTCTTCTCATTTTTCCCTTCAAGAAAGTCATGTCCATTTCCCTACCTTTCACTCTCTCTTCGACATCTTCACATTGCTTTTTCATATCCCTTATCACATTTTCCATGCATTGAATTTTAATACCTGCTTCTAGCTCATTCTCTATTAACTCTGATTTCTGACATTGATGTTTCCTTCATCACTCTCATCTGATTGTCAAAATACTTTATGTCTACTGTTTGTTTTTGGCTTTTACTTTTAATTATTCTATATCTTCTTTGCCACATCCAAGTCTTCTAACTCTTGCTTCGTATCCTCACTTGATGTAGAGTTCGTTTCCAAGGCCGTTTCTCCTGCTTTGCTTGTCGTTGGGCTTACAGGACCTTGCTGGTGAAGAGTGCTCTCTTCAGTGTCTTAACTGGAATATGAGGAATCTCGCATGTGCATTAGCGTTCCCTTTTCTTTTTCAGTCAGCCATCACTGGAGCCCCCCCCCCACCATGTCCTCTCGCCCTGACGCTGCTCACCTGCCGGGTTTGCAGTGCAGGCTATGTTATCCAGGAGAGATCCTGGTTCTGGCGTGCAGATAAGGCCTTTGTTTTTCTGGCGATTTCTTCAGTTCTTTTTTTGCTATTTGTTGCGATTCCTTCCTCCTTTGGATCATAGAAAAAAACATAGAAGATAGGAGCAGGAGTAGGTCATTCGACCCTTCCAGCCTGCTCTGCCATTCAACGAGATCATGGCTGATCTTAAAGTTCAGTACCCCGTCCCCGCCTTCACTCCGTAACCTTTAATACCCTTATACTGAAGAAATAGATCTAATTCCCTCTTAAATAGATTTAATGAACCTGCCTCTACTGCCCTCTGTGGCAATGAATTCCACAGATTCACCACCCTCTGGGTCAAGAAATTCCTCCTCATCTCAGTCCTAAAGGGTTTGCCTATTATCCTCAAACCATGGCCCCGGGTTCTGGATTTTCCCATCATTGGAAACGTCCCATCTGCATCCATTCTGTCCAGTCCTGCCAGAATTTTATAGGTCTCTATGAGATCCCCTCTCAATCTTCTAAACTCCAGCGAGTACAATCCCAATTTGCGCAATCTTTCCTCATAAGTCATTCTTGCCATTCCAGGTATCAGCCTGGTGAATCGCCTCTGCACTCCCTCCATTGCAAGAACATCCTTCCTTAGATAAGGTGACCAAACCTGCACACAATACTCCAGGTGGGGTCTCACCAAGGCCCTGTAGAGCTGTAGTAAGGTATCCTTGTTCCTATACTCAAACCCTTCAAGTGGTGGTCCATTTTCTTTCTTTTCTTTCAGTGTTTATGTACTGTTTCCTGTATTTTATTTTGGTCCAACTTTATTTTTTTTCCACTTTTTCTCTGGGGAGCGCTGGTTTCACCTGACTAGTTGCTAGTCCATCACATGATCTCCCCACTGTGAATTTCATTATTGAAATTCACCTTTGCTGAGAGGTGGCTGCCAAGATACAGAGGCTTCCAGGTTCTTGCTGGAGATTTTAATTATTGGGGATTGATGGATAGTGGCATAGGGTCATATATGAGAGAGAATATTTTCCACTAGTTCAGTGTGAAAACTACTCTCTCAAATGCTAGTGAAATAATTAATGATTATTTGAACCTGGATCATTGAATTTTCTTTGAAGGAAACCTTACCTGCGTACTGTAAATAGTAAACAAATTTCTGGAGAGGAGATGACACAGATTGTACAGGTTCTTACTCTCCCTATAGATTTGCTCTATTCCACTGAAGACCCCATTGGAGGTGAGGTGTGATATTGCAGTGTGTAAACATACTTAGACATGCACTCCAACCATAAATCCCACCTCTTCCATCCTACTACACCACCCTTCACCATCACCCAATCACAGATATTCCTTCTCCTTCACTCCCCACGTACAAGGCGGGTGGTACAGCGCCTTTACAGTGCCAGCGATCAGAACCTGGATCCAAATCCCGTGCTGTCTATAAGGCCATTGTACTTTCTCCCCAGTTCTGCATGGGTTTTACGTGTGAGCTCCAGTTTCCTCTCACCATTCAAAATGTTCTGGTGGCTGTAGGTTAATTGGATGCAAATGGGGCAGCACGGACTCGAGGGCAGAAATGGCCTGTTACCATTCTCTATGTCTAAATTTAAATTTAAGTCAGGTCTGAAAAACGCAATAATGAAAAAGATGGTTCAATATTTTTTTTTCTCTCATATTAGGTTAAATGAGTAAAACAGGCAAGGCTGCCTACACAATAGAAGTGCGCTCTCTCACCAGTTTGGAAGTGAGGACACTGATGCATCTCTGTAACTTTGCTGGAAGTTTACCAGAAAGCTGAGGGTTGATTTTCAACTTTGTTTTGGTTCTGGGCAACGACTGCAAAACACTGGAAAAACAATGCATCGTTAACGAGTTTCTGATCAGTGTTTCTCTTCGAGAAGGGTGCAGGAATATGGGATGGTTTGTGGATCTTTGGGCAAATGGACAGTAGGTCCACCCATTTGATATTATGAAGCAAATGGGAAAGTGTTCTTGATGGGGGCTTTGGGATGGAAGTGAAGAGACTTCAGAGCAATGGACACAGTCATTCCTCATCCTAAATTAACCTTTGAACCTGTACTTTTTGTTTTCAACCCTTTGGGGACTTTTTTTATCCACCACTAGATTTTGTCCTGAATATAAAATTCCTCAAACTTGATTCCTAGCCATTCAGTGAGAAAATTTATTAAATGCTTCATTAAATTGTAAGTTCACAGTACCCATGGAATTACTAAACTCACGACTTCTACTTTCAAAGAGTTGGCATTTCAAGCCTGAGAAATTTTAATTCATTGAAGTGGATCCTGAAAAGCATCAGCTGAAATGAAAGCTCATGGAAGTCAAGGCAAGTAATTGATGTGATCTAGAGATTAGTTAGGCAACAGATGGCAAAGGGCAAGGTCATTAAAGAGGGTGGCTGAATTTTTAAAAATAATTCGAACTGCGCCATGGGTTGTGGGTGAGGTCTGGGCCTGATGTTCCACTCACCCAGAGAAAATGCACGCGTAATACATCGCCTCTCCTTTCTCGGTGTAGTGATCGCCGCGTGGCCACTGTCTGGAGATCATTGCAAATGGCCTCTCCTACATTATTGCATCTATAGCAACACTTTCTCACGGTGTCCCCCATTTTCACTACGTTTGCTATGTCATGGCGGGACTGAGTGTCCGGTGATATAATTGGATGGGTAGGCTGGGCTTATTAGCCTGGTTGGCAGCCAGCCTAAGAGAAAGAAAACTCTGATTTCAAACTCGGGCAGAAGGGGCTCATCAGCCTTGTTAGGCCATTTATCTAGGAGAAGGACATTCCAAAGTAACACCTATGACCCGAGGACCTTGTGATAGTACAGGATATTACCACCAATGTATATATTTGTATATATTTACATATAGTAGTAGTGATTGGCTGAGAGCTGTAGCCACACCTACTGGCAGGTCATAAAGGGCAGCTCCTAACCAGACCCAGGTCAGTCTGGACTGGTTGACCTCGATGTACTACGCTCCAGTCTTGGTTTGAGTCAACAAGTCTTTGAGTCATTTAACGTGCTACAGACCTGGCTGTGTTAAGTACGATGGACTGACCTTTTGGACTGTGGATTGTCATTATAAAACATGGATTTCTGCTAAGAACTCTGTGCAACTTGTGGTACAGCTGAATGCTGATTCACCAATTGGTTGGAACTCAAAGCTGTGAAGCAGAGAGTGGCAGTTGGAGTGGCAGAACGTTGGTTGGAACAGCAGTTGGAGTGGCAGAGGGCAGCTGGAGAGCTGTGTGAAATGCACATGCCTCATAAGTGAGGATTCATGTTGACTGCAACACAACATCAGTCATTTCTCTCTCCAACATTCACTTCGATATCCTTTGTTATTAGTTAAGGAACTGAACTTGGACATCGAACTCTGAGATTGAATTCTGTAGACTGTGTTTTTTGAACTGATTTACTTGACTGACTAACCTGGGTTTTGGGGATATTTTGTGTTTGAATATTGAGAACAGACTGTAATGGTATGGATTTTTCACATACACGCTGTTTATAAATATATGCTATCTGTATATTTGCTATAGATACTTGTAGTGGGGTTAAATCTGTTAAGACATTATATTGTTAAAAGTCATTAATAAATATAGAGTCAACGTTTAACTTTTTTGAATTGCGTCTTCTGTTGTTGTTAGTTTAGTATGTAACTGCTTTCACTGTCCCAGCTTGCTGGACCATGGCAGATAAACCCTGGTGTAAAGGGTGGGGCCGAGGGCGTGGTGTGATGGCAAAGGCGGAAGACATGGAAAATGCCTCTCCTGGCAGAATTAATTAAAACCTGACTTTAATATTTTTTTTAATAGTTGACCATTTTAAAATTCTTCTAAATGTCTCAAAAAATGGCTGCCAGAAAATCTAAAGCTCAAACTGTTAAAAAAAATCCAGCTGCAACAGAAGTAATTGTAATGGAAGAAACTGGGCCTACCTTGAAAGGTCAGCCTCCGATTCTGATTCCTCTCCAGGCATGTTTGGTGCGACCTCCTCGGGTAAGAATCCAATCCTCTGTGCCACCTTCTTGGGTAGTTGGAGAAGTTGGCGTTGGAGCATGGAAAAAGACGACAGACCCGACTACCGAATAACTGCGCGTTTGTGGATCATTGCGCATACGCACAATGGAAGCGACCAGAACAGAGCCTGCAGGTCTGACAGCAAGTGCTGTTGCAAGTCAGACAAGGGCTAGACAAAAAACCCATCCACAGTTTCAACCATTAGTTACATCTACAGAAGAAGAGGAAGTCGGAATGGAAGAAGAAAGTTATGTGCCATAGTTGCAAGGAGAGGAGTCAGAAGAAAGGAAGTTGAAGCTTTTGACCCACAGATTTTTAACAACATTTCTGAACAAACTGATTTAATTAGTGAAAAACTGATGCAAAATTTGCAGAAATAAGAACAGATTTTACTGCACAATTGGGAGCTATTAAGGAAGAGGTGACTGTAATGAAAATCTACACAGCAAAGTGTATTAAAATTGTTAATATTAAAATTAAGGTTCAAGAGTTTGAAGAAGACTTTCAAGATTGACAAATGAAGTAGAAGAATGTAAAGATACAATTAATAAGATAGAAGACTCTTTTACGGCGTGGGAGATTCAGAAAAAAGATTTATTGCAAAAAGTTGACAGTTGGAAAATCAGAATCAGAGAAACAAAATCATAATTGTTGGTCTTTCTGAAGATTTTGAGGGTACTAATCCAGTACAATTTTTTTCAAAATTGACTGCCTGAAATTTTGGGACCTTAAAATTTTCCAAATGGATTGGAACTTGATAGAGCACATAGAGCTCTTAGAAAAAAACTTTTACAGGACCACCATGCTCTATTTTGATTAAATGCTTACGTTATCAAGATAGAGAAATGATTTTGAAAATGGCAGTTCAAAAAGTCAGGGAGCAACAAAGCCCTTTAATGTTTCGGAATATAGAGTAATTTTTATGAGATTTGAGCAAGATCATTAAAAGAAGAAAATAATTTAACCCAGCAAAGTCAGTGTTATGGAAGAAAGGATATAAATTTGCCTTTCGATATCCAGCAATTCTTGAAGTCTTCTATGGAGAATATCAAGCACAATTTTTTTTGCTAATGCATCTGAAGCTTTGGAATTTGCTAATTCATTGCTTAATAAGAAGCAAAATGGAAGGCAACGTTATTCATCTCAGCAAACTTGGGACTGAAGAAGGTAATGTGAATGCCTGAATCCCAGGTTCACTGTTAGAATGGATGGGAAGCCAAGCATCTATGGAGGTTATGGGAGTGCAAGAGGCAGTCTTATCCAAGGAGGTGGCGGGAACCACGGAAGTCGATATTTCTGATGGAATTCCCTTTCATTCTCTTTTTCTTCTCCATCATAGTGCTGCTTTCTGTGCCTCTATGAGCAGACAAAGTCAACATATTTTGTGTATTTATGTATACGACAATAAATAAATCTTGAATCTTGGAATCTGGATGTCAAGGGATACTAAGAGTTCGATAAAGAGAAAATAAGAAGGACATGACAGATATAGGGAACTAGTGATGGGGGAGACCTGTCTAGAATATAAAATGAGAAGGGAAATACTCAAAAGAAATTAGGAAGGCAAATCTCATGGAGGTCTTCATAAATAAAGAACATAGATCACAGAACATTAGAGCAGAGTTCAAGCCCTTCAGGCCATGATGTTGAGATGTCCAATATAAACCTATTGCATAACAGTCTAATTATTCCTTGCATCACATCAATAATCTATTTTTCTTTCATTCATGTGCCTGACTCAGAGTCTTTTGGATGTCCCTATTGTACTAGCCTCCATCATCTCCCCCAGCATGCATTCCAGGTTCCAATCACTCGCTGAGTAAATCATTTACCTGTCACATGTCCCCTAAACTTTCCTCCACTTGTCTTAAGGAGATGTCCTCTGATATTTGCTATTGTCACCCCATAAAATAGGTTCTGACTGTCCACTCTATCCCAGATCCTCATTATCTCATATACTTCTATTTAGTCACCTTTCATCCCTTGTCACTCCAAAGAGAAAAGCCCTAGCTCTGTCCACCTTGCTTCATATGACATGTTCTCCATTCCTGGCCACATCTTGGTAAATCTCCTTTGCACCCTCTCCTAAGCACCCACATCTTTCCTTTAAGGAGGTGAGCAGAACCATTCTCAGTACTCCATCATTTTATGGAGCTGCAACATTATGCCAATCCCCCAATGAACAAGGCCAATACATCATACACCTTAATCACCCTATCCACCTGCATATCATCTTTGAGGGATCAACAAACCTGAATCCCAAGATCTCACTGTTCCTCCACAATGTGAAGAATCCTGCTATTAACCACATACCATGCCTTCAAGTTTGACCTTCCAAAAAGCATTACTTCATACGTATCTAGATTAAACTCTATCTGCCACTTTTCCAGCCATCTCTGCAACCTGTCCCTATCCTGTTGTAGCCTATGTCAACTTTTTACATGATCTACAACACCTCCAACCTTTGTATTAGCTGAACGTCCTCATCCAAGTCACAAAGAGCTGGGGCCCCAGAACATATAGTTGCAGAAAACCACTGGTCATTGACCTCCAGGCAGAATATGATTCATCTTCTACTACCTTCAATTTTCTGCAGGCAATGCCAAACCCAAGCAGCCAATGTTCCTTTCATGAGTTTCTGAATGAGCCCACCATGGGGGATTTGTCAGACACCTTCACTAAAATCCATATACACCACATCCACAGCCTTATCTTCATCAATTTCTGCCACCTAGAAAGAGCTGCTTGATGCCTTAGCAGGCTTAAAGGTAAATAAATTCCCAGGACCAGATGGGATTTAAACTAAGCTGCTGTAGGATGAGTGGCTGGGACTTTTAAATCTTTGCTGGCACATTGAGGTACCCGTTCAGTGGTTCTCAATCTTTTTCTTTCACTTACATACCACCTTAAGTAATTCCTTATTAACCGCGGAGAACCTATGGCATCCTAAGTGTTCTTTGTGGTTAGTAAGAGATTTCTTAAGGAGGTATGTGAGTGAAAAGAAAAAGATTAAAAACCACTCTACTTGATGACTGACAGGAAGTAAACAAGAACCCCTTTCCAAGACGTGCAGCAGGGAAAAGTCTGGTAACTATTGGCCAGTGAATATAGAAAGGAAGCTCAACATTTAGTTGGAATACCTTAGCATGGGAGTTATTATACAATTAGAAAATCAGTGTGCATGCTTCAACAGTGAGGGAGGATATCTGAAAAAGTCCCTCAAAGGAAGCCAAATGATGAGAGATTGGGTAGATACTGGAGAGAGAGGAATAATGATCATTTACAAAAGCATGGACTAATCAAAGACAACCATTAAGGTCAAGTGCAGATGTTTTCTGATTAATTTGATGGAATTCTTTGAAGGGGTGACAAAGTCTGTCTATTAGGGAAGGGCAGTCAGCTGGACATACATCATTTTTCATAAAGCCTTTGATAGAAAGGTTAGAGGCCCTTTGATCAAGGACAAGTCTACAAAGTGGATCCAAAATTGGCTGAACAATTGGAATCAGAGGGTGATAATAGATCATGGAACATTGAACAGCACAATTGTTTTGCCAATTTGTATAAATCTACTCCACAATCACTCACAGTTCATTACCCTCTATTTTTCTACCATTCATTTTCCTACCCAACAGTCATTTAAATGTTCCTTTTGTACCACCAATCCTGGTACTCCAAGCGTGCACTATTCTGTGTAAAAAAAAAACTACTTCTGACATCTCCCCTGTATTTTCCACCACTCACCCTAAACAGATGACTTCTAGTATTGGGCATTGCTCCCTGGGTAAAAGTTGCTGCTTGTAAACCATATATATGCTTCTCATAATCTTATACACCTCTATTAAGTCAGCTCTCATCCTCCGTTACTCTAAAGAGAAAAGTGTGAGTTTGTGCAACTTTGGTTTGTAAGACATTCTCCAATCCAGGCAACATTCTGGGAAATCTCCTCTGCACCATCTCCAAACCTTCCTCACCTTTCCTATAATGGTAAACAAGACTACAACTGTTGTTTAAACAGTTTTAGAGAACTACAACATTTACCTCATAACTCTTAAACTCAATCCACTGACGAATGAAAGCTAACACTCATTACTCCTTCTTCACCACCTGACCAACTTGTGCAGCAATCTTGAGGGATCAATGACTTGGTCAATAAGATTCTGCTGTTCCTCCATAATAATAAGAATCCTATCATTCATCTTCTACTCTGCCTTCATTTATTCTTCCAAAATGTATTAATTCACACTTTGTGGATTAAATTCCATCTGCCACTTCTCCACCCTACTCAGCATCCTTCCTCTTCCGCATTGTAACCAATGAGAACATTGTCATCCAACATCCAAATAGTTGATATCAGTGACAAACAACAGTGGACCTAGCACCAATCCCAGCATCACACCACTGGTCACAAATCTGCATGTTTCAATTGTTCCATTCACTCTTCTGATTTCTAGAACAGACATACCTATATGTCTAAACTTTCATCATATAATATTTTAAATAAATGTTGTTAACTAGTTCTAAATCATCTACATCCTTCCTAAAATAAGACCAATATTTAAACAGAACTGCAGATTAGGATTTACCAATGCTTTATGGAACTGAACCATACATTTCCTGCTTATGTATTCAATTCCAAAAACATTAAGCAGTAACATCCTGTTCATTTTACTAATTTCTTGTTGTACCTGCAAACGATTTTTGAATTATGCACTTTGCACCTTAAGTGCACCAGTCCTCTGGTTATTTCAGGCAGTTTTTTGCAGATTAAACTAGGTATTAGCATAAGGACATATTTAGCATGTAGAAAGTGGGTGAACTAATTTCAAACAATAGTGCGCATAGAATGCATGACTTTTGCAGAATCTCATCAACTCTCTGTCAGAATCCTTTTGCAAAGGGATGACACATTGAAATGATTTCCACACAAGACTAGAGCCGGGTATGTGAAGGCAAGATTCCTTCCTTACTGTTAAAACTATCTTTGATTTCTTCTTTTTGTAACTTTGTTCCTAACAAATTATTTGGCAGTGCCATTGTCAATCTGGACTCCATATCACCATGGAAACAGCTTTAACATCAGAAATCAATCCTAATTGTCAGTCCCAACTTGATATTCTTAGGGAAGAATTGCAGAACCATTGACAGTGAATCCAATACAGTTTAACAAGCAGTTAGTCAAAATATTCATTGGAATTGTATGCTTCATAAAAGAATTCCAAATCAACATCCAATTGGAATTGAAATGGAAATGCTTCTTTCCTCTCCTCTTTAAGAGTCCAATGTGAAGTCACATCACACTTTCTGGCCTTCGTGAGCCATGTACATGCAACTGAGCACATCATAATAAAATGGCAGGAATTAAACACAATCTGCTGGAGGAATTCAGTGGAGAACAATAATGGCTGACATTTTGACCTGAAACCTCTCATCGTGTCTTGACAAAGGGATTCCCGCTCAAAACGACAACTGTTCTTTTTTTTTCCACTGATGCTGCTCGACCTGCTGAATTCTTCCAGCAAGTTGTGCTTTTCTCTCTGTTGTGTGTCTCCAAAATGGAAGTCACTTGGTGTTAGTTATTGGATTCAGAGCAGCGTCATGAGCAGTATTGACCAATTCATGCAGCCGGGATTTGCTGAATCGGAAGACTGCTTCAGAGGCTGGGGTTGAAACAAACTAGAAAGAGAATTGAGGCATTCCCATGCTCTGTCTTGCCCTGCTAGAGGAACCAAAGTTCAATAGTGTTCCATGCAGACACAGGGAAAGGTTTTATCATTAAGGAAGAAATAGTGAGACACGTGGAAAAGAAATTCTCCCATCAAGCAGACACAATGTCAATTCAGGAAGGGCAAATTATGTTTTATAAATTTACTGAAGTACAGTGAACACGGTGGGTGGATGTTGTGTACATAGATTTCCAGAAGCATTGGATATCCATCAGGCTAGGATTGTATTAGCATGGCTAGAAGATTGGTCAACCAAAAGAAGGCAGAGAGTTAGAATAAATGGGTGTTTCTCTGGTTGGCAGCGGTGAGCGGAGTGCTGCAGGCCTCAGTGTTGGGCCCGTAACTGTTCACTATATGCATTAATGATTTGTGGGAGTTTATATCCCTGCCAATGCCGATAACAAAGAGGCACTTGTGGAGATGTATGATGTGGTCAGCAAACAAGAGATGGCGCACCCTGATGCTCAACAAATCATAGCTGGCAAATTTAACCAGGCCTGTCTCATGAAAACCCTGTCCGATTATCACCAACATATCCTCGCCTTCCCAAGATCGTGTTATATGGCGAGCTCTCCACTGGCCACCGTGACAGAGGTGCACCAAAGAAGAGGTACAAGGACTGCCTATAGAAATCTCTTGGTGCCTGCCCCATTGACCACCGCCAGTGGGCTGACATCGCCTCAAACCGTGCATCTTGGCACCTCACAGTTTGGCGGGCAGCAACCTCCTTTGAAGAAGACCACAGAGCCCACCTCACTGACAAAAGACAAAGGAGGAAAAACCCAACCCCAACCAACCAATTTTCCCCTGCATCCGCTGCAACCGTGTCTGTAACAGAGACAGATCTCAGCACACTTCATCAGAAAGATAAGAAGGGCCAATCATTCTTTCCCGAGACTGCACTTTGGCAAGTCCGATCACCTGGCGGTACTCCTTCTTCCTGCATATAGACAGAGCTTGAAAGGAGGTACTCCAGAGATCAGGACAGCAAGAAGGTGTTACGGTAGCCTGAAGAATGGTTAGAAGACTGCCTCGAGTCAGTGGATTGTGCAGTATACAGGAACTTAGCTGAGGATCTGAATGATTATTGACTTTATCAAAATAGCTGTGGACGAGTGTGTCCCCACCAAATTTCTCAGGGTTTTATCCAATCAGAAGCCCTGAATGAAATCAGGGAACTGCTGAGAGTCAGATCCAGTCAGATTTACATCCAGAGCTCCAGAAAACTACACAAGGAGCAGGTGCAATTTACAGAAAGCCATCTCCTGGGTGAAATGGAGATTGCAGATGAGAATAGAAGCATTGAAGGATACCCGGCAGCTGCAGCAAAGCCTAAATGACATATCCTGCTATAAAACCAAACCCAATGCAATAGAAGTCGCCAAAGCTTCATTCTAGATGAGATCAATGGCTTCTATGTTTGATTGGACCACCAGAACAAGGAAGATCCACTGCGCATCCACATGATCCTCCACTACCTGATTCCAAAGGCTGCATTCAGGAGAGTGGATCCAAGGAAAGCATCTGGGTTGGACTGAGTACCCGGCCAAGTACTGAGGACCTGTGCTGACCAACTGGGCAATGATTTAATGGATATCTTCAACATTTCACTCTCACAGGGCATGGTATCCACTTGCTTCAAATGGGCCTCGATCATACAGGTGCCCAAGGAGAGAGTGGAAACCTGCCTAAATGATAGCCTGTAACAGGCCGAGCGACCACCTGGTTAAATGGGCCGAATCTTCACCCCAGTCGGATGATACAAGATTGTGCGTGCCCCCTTCCCTTCTCAAGAGAAGCCCATGTTTGGCGACATGCGTTGCCAGGGAGATGTTGCCACTTCCTTGTTGTACATCCCCAGCCAGGCAATGATTCTACGAGGTGCTGATTTCACTTCACAAAAACAAGCACACCGCAGACTGGAAGTGGGTCATCCCCTTAAAGCAGCACGAGAGAGTCAAATAAAGTTCAATTAATGCTTCACCCTCATGTCATGTGAACATACTTCATTTCGGTAGTGCCAGCCACTACAAACATCCACTGTAATGAGGTAAAACGCAAAAGTCCGTAATTCTGTGGATGCAGTGAAAACACAATACTGGGGAATCTCAGCAGGTCAAACAGTGTACTTTATGTAGCAAAGATAAAGATAGGTAACCAACATTATGGACTTGAGCCCTTCATCAAGGTATGGAAAAATGTAGGCAGATGCCTGAACAAAACGGTGGGGGGAGGGGCAGGGGAGGAGCACAGGTAGAAGGTGATAGGTAGATAAGGGAGGGAGGGCACACCAGCAAACACGAGAAGAGGGATGGCTCTATGAATGGAGAGGGAAGGAGTGAAGAAATGGTGGAAAGAAGATAAAGAGAAAAGGAAAGGAGGGAGACTGAAGAGTAGGATCTCAAACATTGGAGAAGTCGATGCTAATGCCATCTAGTTGGAGAGTGGATAGACAAAAAATTTAAGTGTTGCTTCTCCAATTTTCAGGTGGTCTTGGGGGGACAGTACACGAGGCATGGACAGATATGTTAGCATGAGAGTGGGATGCGGAGTTGAAGAGGTTGGTCACTGGGAGATCCCTGTCACAAATGTGGACATAGCGAAGGTGTTCTGTGAAGCAATCTCCCAGTCTGTGACCAGACTCTAATGTAGAGGAGCCCACAATTGGACGATCGGATGCCGTAGACAACTCGCATGGATACACAAATGAAGTGTTTTTTCACTTGAAAGGACAGTTTGGGGTCCCGACTGGTGGTGAGGGAGAAGGTGTGGGTCACACTTTCTGCAGCTTCAGGGAAGGTGCCAAGGTGGGAAGGGATGAGTGGACAAGGGAGTCACAGAGGGACTGGACCCTATGAAAGGTGGAGAGGAATGTGTCTGGTGGTGGGATCATCAGAATCAGGATTTTGGTCGTGAACAAGTCCTGAAATTCGTTATTGTGAAGCAGCATCTTAGGGCAAACA
Organism: Narcine bancroftii; assembly: GCF_036971445.1. Classification (NCBI taxonomy): domain Eukaryota; kingdom Metazoa; phylum Chordata; class Chondrichthyes; order Torpediniformes; family Narcinidae; genus Narcine; species Narcine bancroftii. The sequence goes on from NC_091471.1 coordinate 22,947,909, forward strand.
TTCATATTATAACCATCTCACAACATTACTATAAAAATAAAATAAAATAATAATAACAATAAGTGCACGGAAAGTTCTTTGGTTCATTGATGATTCAGGAATGTGATGGCAGCGGGGAAGAAGCTGTCCTTGTGTCACTGAGTGCTCGTCTTTAGGCTCCTGTAACTTTTCCCTGATGGTAGCAGAGTGAAGAAGACATGGTCTGGATGGTGGGGGTCTTTGAGGATAGAGGCCGCTTTTTTAAGGCACCGCTTCATGTAGATATCCTCGATGGAGTGAAGTCTTGTGCCTGTGATTTCGCAGGCCAAGTTAACAACCCTCTGTTGTTTATTCTTGTCCTGAGAGTTGGTGCCTCAATACCAAGCAGTGAAGCAAGTAGCCAGAATGCTCACCACGGTACACCTGTAGAAATTTACAAGAGTCTTCAGTGACATAATGAACCACCTCAGACACCTCACAAAGTAAAACTGCTGGTGAACCTTCTTTGTGATTGCATCAATGTGGAGTCTCCAGGACAGATTCTCAGAGATGTTGTCATCCAGGAATTTGATGTTCTTGACCCTCTCCTCTACTAAGCCCTCGAATGGGTCGAGTTCCCCTGACTTCCTCTGAAGTCCACCATCATCTCCTTGGTTTGCTGACGTTGAGCACAAGGTTGTTGTAGTTCCACCATTCAACGAGCTGATAGATCTCCCTCTTTACACTTCCTCATTGCCGTTTATGATTCTGCTGACAACTGTGGTGTCATTGGCAAATGCATAGATGGCATTGGAATTGTGCCTGGCCGCACAGTCATGGGTGTATGACCAGTGGGCTAAGCACACATCCTTGGGGTGCGCTGTGTTAATGATCCGTGAGGAGGAAACGTTTCCAATTTGTACTGACTGTGGGGAACAGAGGCCTAGAGTTTGTAGCTTCTTGACCAGCACTGAGAGAATAATGGTATTGAAGGCTGAGTTGTAGCAGTCGGCAGCGGGGAGGGTGGCTGTCAGTGGGTCGTCAGCTGACTGTCAACAGCCCGCCCACTGCTAGGCACCTGAAAGCTGCTATCCACTTTGCCTTGCTGCTTTCAGGTGCCTAGGGGGAACGCTCTAAGCCGAAGAATATATCTCCCGGAGGAGGGTTAGGTAAGTGCTCCTCGGGGCCGGGTTCTCCACTTCCAGAAGGCCACCCAAAAGCCACATTCGGATATTTTAGGCGGCTTTACATTCAGGTATTCTGGCCACCTGAAAACACCTAATGTTACCAACACCCAGGGGTTGATTGCAGGGGAAACCAGAGGTGTAAAGTCTAGAGATCATTGGGGGAATCAGAAGTGGAGAGGGGGAACAAATTTAAATTCCTGGGAGTCAATGTCATGGGAGACCTTTCCTGGACCCAACATTCCGAAGAAATCAAATCAGCACCTTTACTTCCTCAGGGGTTACATGGAGGTTTTGTCCATCATCGGAAACCTTGGCAAACTCTTACAGATTATGGTGGAAAGTGTGCTGACTGGCTGCATAATGGCTTGGTAATAGGGGCACCAATACCCCTGAGTGGAAAGCCCTGCAAATGATAGTTGACACAGCCCAGTGCATCACAGGCAAAACTCTTGCCACCATCAAGAAAATATACGTGCAGCGGTCGTATCGGAGAGCAGCAGCCATCACCACCCAGGACACGCCCTGTTTTCACCACTGCCAAAAGAGAAGAAGTAGTGGTGCCAAAAGAGAAGAAGTAGTGGTGCCACAAGACTGCAGGTGCTCAAGATGGCTGTGCCTGTGCTCAGCAGTAGTCACGAGAGGTTGCGGACTCCAAGGTGGAGCGCCTCGGGCCACTCTTACAGCAGGCAGAAGGCAAGTTCATGTAATATTGCATGTTCTGTGCTATTACACGACAATAAGGGAATCTTGAAAAGATTCGTATCCCCAGTTTCAGGAACAGTTATCAACCCCTCCACCATTAGACTCCAAGACAACAGACTCAATCAGAGACTCATTTGAGGACACTTAATATGCACATTATTTATTACTGAAAATATTTTTTTCTTTGTCTTTGCACAGTCATTTTATTTACATTTCTTTCTTTGTTTATATTTCTCTCTTTTCTATGCATTTCTCTTTCTTGAGTATGGTTTATACTACTGATATATCAAAAGTATGCCTGCTGGAAGAAGAATCTCACTGTTCTATTTGATGAAATGCATTTACTCTGACAATAAATTTGAACTTGACTTGATTTGCCTTCACTTGTGTTTTTTTAAATTCTATCTCTGTCAAAGATCTTTCACCCCATATTTTATGCTTCTTGTCAGTTTATTCTCATATGCTATTTTGCTTTCCTTTATCAGTTACTTTGTTCTCCTTTGTTGAGTTCTGCCTATCCTCAGGCTTACTGCGGGAGTTGTCAAGAGTAGAAGATGCAATCACCGTCAACGAAAGTGGGACTCCTCTATTTTCACATTTTATTGCTGAATGTTGACAGGATTTCAGGGTCTGAGTTACAGGGAAAGGTTGTGCAGAATGGAGCTTTTTTCTCTGGAGTGTAGAAGATTGAGGGGGGACTTGATAGAGGTGTTTAAGATTTTAAAAGGGACAGACAGAGTAAATGTGGATAGGCTTTTTCAATTAAGAAAGGGGGAGATTCAAACTAGAGGACATGGTTTAAGATTGAAGGGGGAAAATTATAAGGGGAACATGAGGGGAAATTTCTTTACGCAGAGGGTGGTGGGGATGTGGAATGAGCTTCCGACAGACGTGGTGGAGACGGGATCATTGGTTACATTTAAGGAAAGACTGGATCGTTACATGGATAGGAGGGGACTAGAGGGGTATGGACTGGGTGCTGGTCAGTGGGACTAGGAAGGTGGGGATTTGCTACGGCATGGACTAGTAGGGCCGAACTGGCCTGTTCTGTGCTGTAAGTGGTTATATGGTTATATGGTTATATGGGTGATGGTAAATAGAGCTGTTAGACAGAAATAAGATACAGTTCAAAGACATTTGCTTTACTTGGTTTGCCAAATAAAACTCTCCTTACTGATAATAATTATATGAATTATTTATTTGTTTCGTAATAAGCAGCGCTCCTGAACTTTTCAGTGATCACCAAATGATATTGGTGCAGAATGAATAAAGATCATATTCCATTCTTTTTAGCAGCTGTTTCTCCTCATAGCTCTCATGCCCTTGTGACATTTATAGAACCTGGATTTGAAACAAAAGAAAAAATATATATTCTCACTGCAGTGGTCAACAAAATTGCTCAAAGGACAACCTCTGTGGTTTGCATCTTGGAATCAAATGGGCTCTATGCCCAATGCTCTAGTTATGCCATAGCAGTGGCCCTTAAAAATAACAAATCACCAAAACAACAAATCTACCGTTAAAATAATCTGCTTCAGTGTTGTATTTCATAAATTACTTCAAAGCCAAACATTTCTGCTTCTGGTCAGACAGAGGCGACATTTTGTTAAAACTGATGATAATAAGAGAGAAAAATGGACCTCAGGTTACATATGGGTGACACAGATGGCATGGAGTTTAGCGCAACGCTAGCGATTGGGACTAGGTTTCAACTCCTGAGCTGTCTGTAGGAATTTCTCATCCTGTCTATGTTGGTTTTCCCTGGGGGCTCTGGTTTCCACCCATTGTTCAAAATGTACTGGATTCATTGGGTGTAAATTGGGTGGCATGGACTCATGGGCCAAAATTGCCTGTTTCCGAGCTGTATGTCTAAATTAAAAGTAAAATTAAAATGTTATCTGAGGTCCTCAATCATTCTCATTAGCTGATCTCTACTTCAGATATTAAAGAGCTGGTTGATTCCACTCACCATTGGGGTGACTCCCTTAAAGTGTATCCTTATCTCTGCTTAGTAAGAGTTACTCTAGTCAGAGGGTTTATCTGTAAACTTAGAAGAGGGGCAATTAATTATCTATAATATTGTCGTTTTTCTTTTCGGCAGCTCCATGGAGAGGAAGGAACCTGGAGAAGATGAGTGAAAATAAAGTAAAATGCTTTAAGGTTTATATATTCAAGCAAGTGAAGTTTATTTAGTGTAAGTAGCGTGTAATGTTTTTGAATTTTAAACTGTTTATTCTTTTTTTTGTTTTTTTTTGTTTATTCTTAATGCACGTGTATTACCGTGGTTAGGTATTGTAAGAGTAAGTCTCAAGCAACTGGAAAATACACTTATCTGGCATATACCACTTCTCATTAGTGCTGGATACCAGTGGTTTTACTGTACCAAATCAAAGAGGGATGGAGGAAGTTCACCTTAATTCAAATGTAATACTGGCTTCCTGAGAACCTCATAAATAACCTAAAAAACAAGGCATTCCTGCACATCATTGTTGGTGTTGAGACTGCTTTGAATTGGTGGACTGGGACATATTCAAGAACTCATCCATAGACTTGAATGAATATGCAACAGGTGTCACTGACTTCATCAAGATCTGTGTGGTGATGGTGTGTCAACATGCAGATATCAGATGTTCCCCAACCAGAAACCCTAGATGAATCAGAGAATTTGCAAACTTCTGAAGGTGTTTAAGGCAGGGGTTCTTTACAAGAAGTCCAGGTATGACCTGCGGAAGGCCATCTCTGAAGCAAAGTGGCAATTCCGGAGGAAGCTAGAGACAGAGACAGATACAAGCCAGCTATGGCAGGAAGTGCAGGCCATTACAGCCTACAAAGCGAGGGTGAACATTATAGATGGCAGTGATGAGCTGAACACCTTCTATGCCTGCTTTGAGAAGAAGAACCAAACAGTGCCTACTAGAATCCCTGAAAAGGCTGAGGACCCTGTGATATCTGTCTCAGGAGGAATTCAACGGGATGAGCAGCTCAGTGGAGGTGATAGGGTAGATTAAGTTTCAAGTCGAGACCCTGTATTAGGAGTGAGAGTGTAGAAGGGCGATAGCTGATATGAGAGGGAAAGGTGGGATAGGGGATCGTGGGCCATAGGTGGAACCGGGTGCGATGGGGGATGATGGGTAGATAGAGCAGGGTAAAGCAGGGGATAGCAGGGAGACAGAGGTCGATGTGTGGTAGGTGGTAAAGAGAGCAAAAAGTTATGGGCAGATAGCAGGAGAGAGAGGGGAAAGAAATAAAGTTTGGAAGGTGATGAGTGGAACCAGATAAAGGAGAGATAATGTACCTGACAGGAGAGGGAATAGGAAGTGTAGGCTAAGAAATCCGTGGATATATTTTGAGGAATGGGCTGATGAAAGGGTAATGTATTCAGGTAATGGGGGATTGGGATGTAAAAAGCAAACAAAGAGAAAGCATGATCAGCAAGTACATGATTTACAATGATGTTGCTAGGACATCATTAACAAGGGTGAACCCTTGCAAGGCATCAGGCCCTGACAGTAAACCTGGGAGGGTACTGAAAGTCTCTGCCAACCATCTAGCTGGAGTGCTCACAGATATTTTCAACCCCTCATTGCTGCAGTCAGAGATTTCCACCTACTTCAAAAGGGAATCAATCGTCCCGGTGCCCAAGAAGAGTGATGTGAGCTGCCTCAATGGCTATGGATCAGTAGCTTTCACTTCTACTGTGTTGAAATGCTTTGAGAGGCTGGTCATGGTCAGAAATAACATGTAGCTAAGCAAAGATCTGGACTTATTGTCACAATCTTTCCATAGCAGATGGAATATCGCTGGCTCTCCGCTCAACTTTAGATTATCTCGAAAACAGCAATTCATACATATGGCTGCTCGTCAACTACAGCTCAGCCTTCAATACCATTATCCCCTCAGAAGAAGCTACAAACTCTTGGCCTCTGTATTCCCCACTCCCCCCCCCCCCCCACCCCCAACCCTCTTCATCTGGAACCTTGAGTATGAATCGGAAACAACTTCACCTCACTGATTATGAACACAGGCGCATCCCAGGGATGTGGGCTTAGCCCACAGCTCTACTAATTACACACCCATGACTGTGTGGCCAGGTACAATTCCAATGCTACCTACAACTTTGCTGATGACAGCACAGTTGTCGGCAGAAACACAAATAGCAATGAGGAAGTGTACAGGAGGGAAATAGATCAGCTTGTTGAATGGTGTAATGACAACAACCTTGCACTCAACATCTGCAAAACCAAGGAGATGATTGTAGACTTCAGGAGGAGGTCATGGGAACATGACCCAGTCCTCATCGAGGGCCCAGTAGTGGAGAGGGTCAAGAACTTCAAATTCATGGGTGTCAAAATCTCTGAGGATCTGTCCTGGAGCCTCCACTTTGATGTAATCACAAAGAAGACTCACCAGCGGCTGTACTTTGTGAGGTGTCTGAGGAGATTCGTTATATCACCTTAGACTCCATAAATTTCTACAGGTGTACCGTGGAGAACATTCTGATGGGGGTCTTAGAGGATTGAGGTATAGAGGCACCAACTCTCAGGTCAAGAACAAATTCTTGAGGGTTGTTAACTCAGCCTGCGACATCACAGGCACCAGACTTCACTCCATCGAAGACATCTACATGAGGTGGAGTCTTAAAAAAGCAGCCTCAACCCTCTTAAGACCCCCGTCACACAGGCCATGCCCTCTTCGCTCTGCTACCTTCAGGGAAAAGGTACAGGAGCCTAAAGACAAGCACTCTGTGGCACAAGGACAGCTTCTTCCCCGCTGCCATCAGATTCCTGAACAATCAACGAAACAAAGAAACTGCCTCACTTTCTTTGCACTATTATTTTAAATTTTTATAGAAATGTTGTAAGATGGTCATAACATGAATGTTTACACTACGACGCTGCCGCAAAAAAAAAACAAATTTCATGACTTGTCCATGACAATAAAATCTGATTCTGATTTTGATTCTGAAAACACACCCAACTATCCAATTCCTTCGACCATTCTAAATGTTAAAAGCACAGTGGACGTTTAACATGTAATTCAGTTGTGCTATTGCTAGGTGGCATCAGTGGACTTTAATAGATGGAAACATTTTCTGAAATTGTCAAGCGTAACCTTGACTCTAAATTCAAGTGTTGAATGTGAACAAAGAAATACGCTTCTGAGAAATCACAGGCTAAGATTGCATTTAATGTTAGTCCTTATTTCAGAAGAGATTTTCCAGTGATGTTCTGTGAAATGAATATTTTCAAACCAATTTCCACTGATGAATGTGTTACCATCAGAATCCTCCTTGCTTGCTTTGATTTCCATTTTCTGAACACAAACATGCCTAGGAATGCTTTGCATTATTAATTCCCATCTTTAGAACTGCAAATCGTGTATTCCAGAATGCTTTTGCTGCATGATCAATGTATCTTCGTAATACTTGAACAACTGCTCAATTAGTAGCCTCGAAGCTGCGGTCTCACTCTCTCACAGATATCAATTTCTGTTATTATGTAATAATCACAGAGCATTCCTCACATTTTAAATAGAAATTTGGACATACCACACGGTAACAGGCCATTTTGGCTCTCGAGCCTGTGCCATCCAGTTAGACACATTTAACCTACAATCAGTTCAACCCAGTACATTACGAGTGCTGGGAGGAAACCGGAGCTCTTGGAGAAAACCCACTCAGACATGGGGAGAACGCCCAAACTCCTTACAGACAGCACCAGGTCCCAATCGCTGGCACTGTAACAGCATTGCACTAACTGCTACACTAACTGTGTCACCCTCTATGCTAACTATACTGCCCTTGTGGGGTTACATGTGTAGTAAAAACATGAAACCCTCAACCAGATCCAAACCTCAGGTGAATACCACATATTGCAGGGAAACCAGATGAGCAAGTGAGACAGGAAGTGAAGATTATTTTCTTGGAGACCAAATGCAAGCTAAAAACATGTCTAATTTTCTGCTTGGGTACCCTACAATGCAATAGTTTGTGATTGGATTTTGCAATTTCAAGTAATGCAATCCCTCTGCATTACCTTTTTGTTCCTACTGTCCACCTATGTGGCTGATTTGATTTAGAGTCATAGTGTGGAAATGAGCCCTTTGCACCACCTTGCACATGCCTACCAAAATGTCCCACCCATAGGATGCCAAAGGTGTTCTGCAGTTAGTAAAGGATTACTTAAGGTGGTATGTGAGTGGAAAGAAAAAGATTGAGAACCACTGCTCTAACCCTAAACTCTAATCATTTATCCATCCAATTGTTCTTAAATGTTGCAAAAGTACCTGCTTCAACCACCTCCTCTGGCAGACAAATCCATATGTGCATCATCTGTGTAAATAAGTTATATCTCAGGGTCCTATGAAATCTCTTCCCCCCCCCCCCCCCCCCTCATTTTAAACTTACATTTCCTGGTAACTGATTCCTCTACTCCAGGCAAAAGACTTTCTACCGGATCTTACATATGGTCATTGCTTGTCTTGGAGGAATAAAGCCCTACCCTGCTCAACCCCTCCCTATGGCTCAGGACCTTGAGTCCTGGCAACATAATTGTAAATCATGTACTTGCTGATCATGCTTTCTCTTTGTTTGCTTTTTACATCCCAATCCCCCATTACCTGGATACATTACCCTTTCATCAGCCCATTCCTCAAAATATATCCACGGATTTCTTATCCTACACTTCCTATTCCCTCTCCTGTCAGGTACATCATTTCTCCTTTATCTGGTTCCACGTATCACCTTCCAAACTTTATTTCTTTCCCCTCTCTCTCCTGCTATCTGCCCATAACTTTTTGCTCTCTTTACCACCTACCACACATCGACCTCTGTCTCCCTGCTATCCCCTGCTTTACCCTGCTCTATCTACCCATCATCCCCCATCACACCCGGCTCCACCTATGGCCCACAATCCCCTATCCCACCTCTCCCTCTCATATCAGCTATCACCCTTCTACACTACTAATACAGGGTCTCGGCTTGAAACTTCATCCACCCCGTCACCTCCACTGAGCTGCTCATCCCATTGAATTCTTCCAGCAGTGTGTGTTTTGCTCCAGGTTCCAACATCTGTTTGTTCTGTGAGATTGGATGAAAAAGGCGTGAATGAAGCAAATGCGGGATATGAACTCTTAGCAAGAATCAGATGGCCTGAAGGGCTCATGACTGCGCTGGAATTGGCCCCTACCACAACATTTTGTCGCATCCTTTTCTGTCTTTCTTCACATTATCAGTCATATTTGGTCATTCATCCTCTTCTTTATTTATTCTCAGGCACCAAACATAACATCCACCACTCTCCTTTCGCCTCTCTATGTTCACATTCCAGCAACCCAATGAGTCTCAATTAAAATGAGAAAAGTGCAGGTGATAGGAAATTGAAACATAAACAGAAAATGCTGGAGCAGATCAGTCAAAGGAAGAGCAGAGTTTAACATTTTAGGTCTGAGATCCTTTGTCTGTGTGAAATCATGTGTGTTTGGAATTTTCCAGAATCTTTTTTTTCAATTGACTGTTGCCCCTTTAGTGAAGAATTGATATGGAAATCCACCATTGATGCTTTGGCAGTTTCTTACAGTCTCCTTTCACTTTATACTGCAAATCCCTCTCCCCCCTTTTTTTGTAACCCTTCTTGTCCGGAAAAGCAGATGCTGGAATCTTGAGCAATCCATGCGAAGCTGAAGGGATCCAGCCGGTCAGGCAACATCTACAGATAGAATTGGTCAGTCAACATTTTGGGTCAGAACCCTTTTTCGAATTGTGACCCAAAATGTTGTCTGATCATTCCTCTCCATGGATGCTACCTGACCTGCTTCTGGAATTTATTGTTGTATTTTTCCTCTTGATGTAGGCATTGGTGACAAAGGGCAGTTGCTATTACCCATTCATAATTGTCTTTGAGCAAGTTGTGACAAACTGCCCCCCTGGCAATGCTGCTCCTGGGTTCCAATGCAAATTCAATTTTATCCCTGGTTCAATGAGAAGGGTTCATTTTTGTTCGCAGTCCAGCAAGTCAACTCTAACATGCAAGGTGGAAGAGCAAGAGCACATTACAGTGTGCAGAGTTACAGTGAAAAGATCAATTAGCACATTTATTAACACATTAATTTGCCGCAAGCATCGAATCCACGCTGCTGAAGACCCAACTGCGCTGGGTGGGTCATGTCTCCAGAATGGAGGACCATCGCCTTCCCAAGATCGTGTTCTATGGCGAGCTCTCCACTGGCCACCGATACAGAGGTGCACCAAAGAAGAGGTACAAGGACTGCTTAAAGAAATCTCTTGGTGCCTGCCATATTGACCACCGCCAGTGGGCTGATATCGCCTCAAACCGTGCATCTTGGCGCCTCACAGTTCGGCGGGCTGCAACCTCCTTTGAAGAAGACCGCAGAGCCCACCACACTGACAAAAGATAAAGGAGGAAAAAACCAACACCCAACCCCAACCTACCAATTTTCCCTTGCAACCGCTGCCTGTCCCGCATCGGACTTATCATTCACCAACGAGCCTGCAGCAGACATGGACATACCCCTCTATAAATCTTCATCCACGAAGCCAAGCCAAAGAAGAATTTGCATTGTTGTGAGACTCATTCAGGAGCCTGACGGCTGAGGGCTTTGAACTTGTTGGTGTGCGATGTTGCTCTCTTGGAACTTCCTCCCCAATGAGCAATGGGAGAAGAGAATGTAGTCCATGTGGTTATAAAATAAATCTACAATGGTGTTTTCATGTCCACATAGGCATTAGATTTGGAAGGTGTTTTTAAGTTTTGACGAGTTGCTCTAGTACATCTAATAAATTGTACACATTACAGTGTCAGCGAAGTGACGGTGGAGGAACTCATGGTCAATGAGTTGCCAACCAAGCAGCTGGTTGTCCTAGACCCCAATGGTTTTTAAACTGCATTCATCTGGACAGATAGAGAGTTTTTCATTTGATTTGTCCATGTCGAAAAGCATTTTAAGAATTGGGAGAAGAGACACACATCAGAATCTGTAGAATTGAAACTGAGCTTGTTCTTTTGCCTTTTAGATAATCAGTCCAGATAAGGATCTGCCCAGTTGTGATCCCAAGGGTTTTGCTGGTAAAAATTGGATGAGAATTTGTCATTAAATGTCAAAGGTTGATGCTTCTTATTAGAGATAGTCATTGTCAGGTGGTCACAAGGCATAACTGCTGCTTGTCATCTATTAGTCCAAAACTGCATGTCATTCAAAAGGACTTACTCATTCTGTGAGGAATTAAAACTGACACCAAGTTCTGAGAAAACATTAGTAAACACTTACGCCATTGGTTCAACAGTTGTTGCTATACTGGATAGTTTGAACAAATACATCACATTTGCCAGAGCAGCAGACTTTGGCACCATGTCAGTTTTGCTGGGGCTCAGGGAATTCTCATGTGTCCATAGATTACATTGGAGTGAATTGAATTAGCTGGTAAATGATTTCTGGGACATTAGGAACCAAAAAAAGAGGCTGTCCATTTGTACTGAAGATCATTAACAATGTAACAAGGACAATCCACATACTTCCAATCTTGAAATTAGAAATGATCATCTTCCTCCTGTTTGAGGTTAACTACCATATATGAATGAAAGTGGCAAGACAATGTACTCTTGACCTAATTCATCATCTCCAGGGTCACTTAGTTCTTTTCCCTGATAAACGTGCCTTTGTATTCATGATGAAGTAATGAAATGGATTCAACAATGGCTGGATGGAGAAGCCAGAGTCATGGTGGATGATTGCTTCTCAGACTGGAGGCCTGTGACTAGTGGTGTGCCTCAGGAATCTGTGCTGGGATCTTGTTGTTTGTTGTATATATCAATGATCTGGACGATAATGTGGTAAATTGGATCAGCAAGTTTGCAGATGACACATTGTGTACAGTGAAGAAGGATTTCAAAGCTTGCACAGGGATCTGAACCAGCTGGAAAAATGGGCTAAAAATGGTTAATGGAATTTAATGCAGAAAGTGTGAGGTGTTACATTTTGGAAGGAGAAACCAAGAAAAGATATACATGGAAAATGGTAGAGCACTCAGGAGTGTGGTAGAACAGATGGAATCTGGGAATACAGATAAATAAATCCCTGAAAATGACATCACAGGTGGATAGGGTTGTAACGGGAGCTTTTGGCATATTGGCCTTCATAAATCAAAATATTGAGTGCAGGAGTTGGGAGGTTATGTTAAAGTTGTATTAGACATGGGTGAGGTCAAATTTGGAGTATTGTGTGCAGTTTTGGTCACCTAACTACAGGAAAGATTTGAATAAGATAGAAAGAGTGCAGATAAGTTGAATTGAGGAACTGAGTTACAGAAAAAGGTTAAACTTTATTCCTTGGAGCGTAGAAAAATGAGGGGAGATTTAATAGAGGTATTTAAAATTATGAGGGTGTAGACAGAGTAAATGTAGATAGGCTTTTTCCACTGAGGGTAGGTGAGAAACAAACCAGAGGACATGATTTAAGAGTTAAGGAGGAAAGGTTTAAGGGGAACATGAGGGGGAAACTTCTTCAGACAGAGTGGTGGGAGTGTGAAATGAACTTCCACTTAGGTGGTAAATGTGGGCTCAATTTTAACATTTAAGAAGAATTTGGACAGGTACATGGATGGGAGAGGTATGGAGTGCTATGAATTGGGTGCAGGTCAGTGGGACTAGGCAAAAGAATAGTTTGGCACAGACTAGAAGGGCTGAAGGGGCTTGTTTCTGTGCTGTAATGTTCTGTAGTTCCTGTTTCTGCTTCTCCATTTTTCTAGATTTGATCCACACTTCTTCCTTATTCACTGCTGCCATTCTGTGCTACTTTTCTGGGTTTTGCAAACAAGAACTCCTGAATCCCTTGGATCAGCATCCAGACTCGAGTGCCAACCCAAACATAGACTGGCCACCTCTCTCTATGGATGCTGCTTGATTCACTGAGTCCCTCTAGCTACTCATTCCTTGCTAAGGTAAGATGAGCAGAGGGTGTTGAATCTAGGGAATTTGTTGCCATAGATGGCTGGCGAGGCCAGGTCATTGGGTATATTAAAGCAGAGGTTGATAGATTCTTGATTAGTAAGGGTGTCAAAGGTTATGGGGAGGATGCAAGAGAATGGTGTTAGGAGGAAAAATACATAATTTGAATGATGGGCCAAATGGCTTAATTCTGCTCCTAAGTCTTTTGGGGAAATAAAAGATTTTTTTATTACTCAGATCATGGTCTCTATCTGGAATAAACTACCAGAAGAAACTGTAAAGGCTGGAACTTCAGAAACTGTGGAGACATTGCAATATTCAAAATAGATTTGGACAGATTGAAGGATGCGAGGGATATGGTTGAAATGCAGGCAAATGGGATGCTATCCTGGTTGACTTATTTACTCTATGTTCAAGATTCCAGCTTTTGAAATTCTTATGTTTCTGTGGATGTTTCCATTGCTTGTCAACCCGTATTCTCTACTTGTTTGTTTCATGCCTGTTAGTTAATCTTCTATCAATGCTAATACCTTACCTCTAATGCCAATACCTCTTGGGTCTTAATCTATTGTGAAGTACCTTGTCGACCATTTTCTGGAAGACTAAATATAAAAGATATACGGCTCCCCTCTATCTGCTCTGCTCAGGCCTTTCTCAATAATCTCTAATAAATTTCCCAGACATCATGAATCAATGTTGGCTCTGCTCTTCTACTTCATTAGATTATAGATATCCAATGTGCTGCTACTATCTGATGGAAAATAATTACGATTAATAATTATGCATGGAAAGCTAATCATCGTATAGTGGTCAGCTTCCTCTCTTTCTGAATTGGAGTGCCACATCATCAGTTTTCCAATCCTCTGTGTATAGATTTTTGGAAGATTGCACCAAATTCATCCTCTCTCTCAGTAGTAATTAAATTTTAGGATTTGACTTTGTAAGCCACCTGGGCTTGGAGAATAACCAGCCTTTAGCCTCCATTAGTTTGCCTATTTCTCCTCATGATGTTTACGCATTTAATTCCATCCGAGCATTTTTATTTTAATTATTACTGCTATTAGTATTAATGGATGCTCCTTGGACCTTCAACTGTAAGCAATGATGCACTAAACTCTTCTTCTCCTTGTTCTCCATAAAGATTTTTCTAGCCTTATACTCTAGGGGCCCATATGTACCTGGAACCCTCTCTTTCTTTTTACGTCTCAAGAATTTCTTTTTGTTCGCTTCATATTCTTCTTTAGTTTGCTTAATTGTTTACTTTCTTTTATTCCTTTATGTTTTTGTGGTTCTATTTAGCTGAATTCTGAATTAATTTCAGTCCTTGGGTCCTTGATGAGTTTTTAACTCCCTGAAATGTTTTTTTTTCTTTTGATTTAGCCATTATTGATTCATTTCTCCCTTTTACTGTGATTTTGTTTGCTTATTGTCATAAATTATCTCCTTAAATGTCTGGCACTTCATGTCTACCATCCAGTCATCTTTTAAGTTTTTAAAATTTAATTTCGAGATACAGCATGGTAACAGGCCCTTCAGGCCCATGATTCCAAGCCATCCGGAGGAACCCACCCAGGTAGGAGGAGAAGTACTGGACAGTACTGGATTCTACCCCGGGATTGCTGGCACAGTTTGGCCTGGAAGTCAGCCTGAAGAAAACTGAGGTCCTCCATCAGCCAGCTCCCCACCATGACTACCAGCCCCCCCACATCTCCATCGGGCACACAAAATTCAAAACGGTCAACTAGTTTACCTATCTCGGCTGCACCATTTCATCAGATGCAAGGATCGACAATGAGATAGACAACAGACTCGCCAAGGCAAATAGCGCCTTTGGAAGACTACACAAAAGAGTCTGGAAAAACAACCAACTGAAAAACCTCACAAAGATAAGCGTATACAGAGCTGTTGTCATACCCACACTCCTGTTCGGCTCCGAATCATGGGTCCTCTACCGGCATCACCTACGGCTCCTAGAACGCTTCCACCAGCGTTGTCTCCACTCCATCCTCAACATCCATTGGAGCGCTTACACCCCTAACGTTGAAGTACTCGAGATGGCAGAGGTCAACAGCATCGAGTCCACGCTGCTGAAGATCCAGCTGCGCTGGATGGGTCACGTCTCCAGAATGGAGGACCATCGCCTTCCCAAGATCGTGTTATATGGCGAGCTCTCCACTGGCCACCGTGACAGAGGTGCACCAAAGAAAAGGTACAAGGACTGCCTAAAGAAATCTCTTGGTGCCTGCCACATTGACCACCGCCAGTGGGCTGATAACGCCTCAAACTGTGCATCTTGGCGCCTCACAGTTTGGCGGGCAGCAACCTCCTTTGAAGAAGACCGCAGAGCCCACCTCACTGACAAAAGGCAAAGGAGGAAAAACCCAACACCCAACCCCAACCAACCAATTTTCCCTTGCAACCGCTGCAATCGTGTCTGCCTGTCCCGCATCGGACTTGTCAGCCACAAACGAGCCTGCAGCTGACGTGGACTTTTTACCCCCTCCATAAATCTTCGTCCGCGAAGCCATGCCAAAGAATACTGTAGTATCACACTAATTGTTCCACCCAAATTTTGACAATTCTATTCTGATTCTTATTATTGAAGTGAAAAAGTTGTTTCTCACCAAGTTCCTTCCTCTCCCATTGAATACGGTATTTTATTTTATGTATGACATAAATTTTTTGGAGATCTTATCAGTGGTTTTCAAACTTTTTCTTTCCACTCACATACCACCTTAAGTAATCCCTATGCCGTAGTAAGGGATTACTTAAGGTGGCATGTGAGTGGAAACCCACTGTGTTATCGCACTCCTCATTCGTGTCCTGTTATTTCTTGAATTATTCCTGTCCCACCAGCATGAATATTGAAATCAAAATTGAAAGAATTGTAGGGTATCCTTTGAAATATTATGAAACATAAAGTTTAAAGTGTTCTTATTTTAAATGTGCAAACATTGGAAGTTCCTCATGCACATGCCATTCCTTCAGTCAAAATTTTGGAGAAAGTCAGTTGCAAAAAAATTAATTTTCATAAATTTTCTATGGCAAATAAAGTTTAAAATTAAAATTGATCCATGAAATCGTTCCAGGGAGTATTGATTTCTATGAGGACTCTAGCCCTCTTGTGTCATTTCTGAGATCAATGATTTTGAAACATATAAACTTATAACATTTGCATGTAGCTCCTTCATGGTATCAGTTAGAATTTAGTTCACAACATCCTGGTGGAGAGCCAAGAAACAAACATTGCCTGCTGTGTGATATCTGCATTTATAATATCTAGAATTACTAAAATTGATTGGCTTCACATACCAGGTTGCCAGTAGTCATAAAGTACCTCACCCATGTGAGATAAATCAGAATATGTCGACGTGGATCTCAGCTGTTTTCTTTAAGCTCACTCATAGCAGCATCCTGGTGGAGCAGGAACAAGGATTACCATGAACATTTTAAAGTGAATGTAATAATTTATTGTTTATGTGTATACGCAGATAAAATGCATTCTATCCTGGCAAGACAACCTATACTTAAGTTCAGCAGCTCATGTGAAAATAAAAAAAATCAGGGTGTAGCTTTGAAGTCAGTCAAAGAAAGCAGGCTGTAGAATTACAAAGACAAAGTGCAGAGTATGGAGAAAAGTACCGTTGACTGATCTTTTACCATCTGTAGGCCCATTTAAGAGCTTGTTCACAGCAGGAAAGAAAGTGACCTTAAACTTGGAGATTCATACTTTCAAATTCAGGTGTCTTCTGCTTGAGGGAAGGGAGAAGAGAGTGTGACCAGGATGGGATTGACCCTTGAAACTTTCCAAAGTCTGCAAAGATATAGACAAGTTGATGGGGAAAGGTCCATTTGCATGATGGCCTAAGCTGTGTTCACAATTCTCTGTCATTTCTTGCAATCTTGGGCATCTGAGCTTTCTCATAAGAATGTCACAAAGCAAATATCACAGGGATCCCATGGGATAGAATTTGAATTGTAAGATTTTCCAATCCAATTATTCAATCATTCCTCTCAATCCCTTCTGTCCAATTCATATACAATTGCATAAAACAAGTGATGACACAGAATTCAATCAGGAACAATGTTTCTACTTGTCTTTAATGCACTTAGAGGTCGCAAAACTCTTAGTTCTGTTTGTGGACTGGCTGCAATAATGTTACCTACTTCAGGATTTCGCTTGTGAATCAGCAGGGGGCATCTTCTCCATCCGGTGCTCCTGCTGTGCTCTCCTCTTCATCAGACAGACTGGACGCAGTCTGGGAGATCGCTTTGTTGATCACCTTGGCTTTGTCTGCTGCAATAGCGTGGATCTCCCAGTGGCCACCCATTTCGATTCTCCATCCCATTTCCTTGTTGACATTTATATCCATGGTCTTATATATTGCCAGACTGACCCATAAATTGGAGAAACAACTCCTCATCTTCAGTCTGGGCACCGTCCAACTGGATGGCATTAATATTGACTTCTTCAGGTTCCATTAGCACCCCTCTTCTTCCCCTGTTGCCATTCCCCAGCTCATTCTCACTCTCTCTCTCTCTCTCTCTCTCTCTCTCTCTCTCTCTCTCTCTCTCTCTACCCCCTCATTTCCTTCCGTCTCCTTTCACAGAGCCAAAATCAATTCTTACCTTTCCTCTTATCATATCCAATTAATACCTTTTGGCTTTTGGTCTGGATTCCTCACCTTTCCACTTAGCCCCTTTCTCTCTCCAGTCTTTATCCAGAGCCTTTCCCATTATTTTGCATATACTTCCAAGAAGGGCTCAGGCCTGAAACCTCGATAAGAGTGTGTATTTACCTCCTATAGGTGCTGTGAGACTGGCTGAGTTCCTCCAGCATTTCTGAGTGGTTTCATCTGCTTCTGACAACCATTTTATTCACACTCCTGTAAAAATTCAGGCTACTTTGTTTTCTTGATACTTAATACCAATTTATGATGGCACATTTTTTGAGTATTATGGTAGAACACTATTTTTTATGTAATTAAATTTGCTTCCAATGTTTAAGCCCCATAGTTAGACAGTTACTCTACAGTTATCGCTCACTGAAACTAATAAGTTAGCCTTTTTTTGGGAATGTTACATGGTATTTGTCCAAGATTTTGATTGCAAATTACAAAGGAGTGTAGTTATGGGAAATTTTCAATCATTTTCCATTTTTAAAATATATGACTGGTAGAAATTGCTGTTGTCAAGAACAAAAGATGGAATCTTAATGCATTCCCTGTCTAGTATCCTCATAGCAGGTGATGACCCTCTTAAAGTAAATCGGTCAATATTTTGAATGCAAGCAACACTAGAAAGTAACATTACATTTTAACTTTATTTGTTTTATTGATCTCTTCAAAATGATACATTTTCTTGTGGTGTAAATACGCGTGATTACATGGTTTCAGCCATGCATCAAAGAAAACATGAAGACGTTGATTTGATGCACCAGTTTCAGTGAGACCGCACTCGATTCTGCACTCGATTATGTTTTATTCCCTGGGATTTGAATACCTTGATTTGGATACTGCTTCACAGTTATTTTAGATACTGCAATGGCAATTTGGGTCCATACAATCGTGAGAACAGCTTTTAAAGTCACAAAACATTACTATTGTGGCACAATCAATGAACACTAGCAGACATGAAGAAAGCAGTCAAAGGCTTTATTAACCATAAAACCTCGGCATGCCTCTACATGCTGCTGGCTCACGTCCAATGCAGGTATGGAGGGAGGAGGTTAGGGCTATCAGCAGTTATTAGGGATCTTACGGGGAGGGGCTGCAGGTATGGAAGGTGGGCCAGCCTGCCCAGTCCAGCGAGGTCATGCCTGCAGGACTGTGTTCCACCACATTCACCCCTTCTTTTTTTGGATGAAGTTTGGCGGGGTGAAGTGGGGCACTGTCCATAGGCACTGGTCGTGTAGTCCATAACAGTTCATAGATTCAGCTGTTCTGGATTGTTTAATCTGGCACTGACTGTGTCATTGTTTCCTGTGGAACGGTGGCTTGTTTGGCAGGCAGAGTGTTGGAGGGCTGAACTGTGTTTGTGTGTACCAATCCCAAGGGGGTGGGGACATGTTTGTAGGGGTGGAGGGGGGTTGCGGCTGCCTGATGGGCCGTGGCGGTGGGTTCACTTCATTGCTTGTCGGGTTGGACCCCAGGGCTGACTGGGTGCACCTCCCATGCTGGAGCCCCAGCTTGAGCCAGGTCCCTACTCTGCACTGTGACTAACACCACTCCACATGAAAAATTGTTCTCCTTCCCGGAGGTCGGCGTCAGGAACCACACTGCCAATCTGGCTGACAACCCCAGGGCTGGTGCTTCTCCGTAAGCATCTTAGGACCCGCAAGCCGGACCCGTTGATCGAGGATGTGCACCTCCTGCATGCTAACCCACAGTATGCCTTGGTATGGTAGCCAGATGGACAGGTCAGCACTGTGTTCATTACTTGTCAGGGTGGTCCCTGGGGCTGACTGGTTGCCATCAGAGGCTACTGGATGCACCTCCCTTGCTGGAATCCCAGCTTGAGCCAGATCCCGATGGACACTGTGTCGTCCCTTCCATCCGGGTACCATACCAGCACATATTGTGGGTTCGTATGCAGGAGGTGCACTTCTTCAACCAGCGGGTCCATCTTGTGCATTCTAACATGCTTATGGAGAAGCATTGGCCCTGGAGTTGTCAGCCAGACTGGTAGCGTGTTTCTCGATGCTGCTGTCCGAGAGAATGAGAACAATTTTTCATCTGGGGTACAGAGTAGGGACTTGGTGGCGTGCAGCGCTTCTGGAAGGACCTCTTGCCACTGGGCACAGGCATCCCTTTTGACTTGAAGGCCAAAAGGACTGTCTTCCAGAACACGGCCTTCTCTTTTTACACCTGCCCATTCCCACAGGGGTTGTAGCTGATGGTTCTATTTGTAGCTAGGCCCTTGGAAAGGGAATATTGTCACAATGCCTCACTCATGAATGACAACTCCCGATCACAGTGAACATAACTGGGGTATCCAAACAGGGTGAGGAAGTTGCGGAGGGGTTTAATGACTATGGATGTGGCCATGTCAGGGCAGGGGGTGGCAAATGGGAAACTTGAATACTCGTCCAAGATATTCATGAAGTACAGGTTCCGATTCGTGGATGGGAGGGGCCACTTGAAGTCCATACTGAGAAGTTAAAAGGGGTGAGTGGCCTTAATGAGCTGGGATCTCTCCGGTCAGTAAAAATGCGGCTTGCATTCTGCACAGGCCAAGCAATTATGATTCAGCTCTTTGACATCCTCTACTGAATCGGGGATGTTATGGACCATCAGAAAATGGTAGAGCCTTGGGATCTGGGGTGGGAGAGGCTATTGTGGAGGGCTTGGAGGCAATCTACTTGTGCCCTGGTGCAGGGTCCCTTGGACAGGGCATCGGTGGCACATTGAGCTTGCCCGGCCGGTAGAAGATCTCAAAATTGTAGGTGGACAGCTCAATTCTCCGCTTCATGATCTTGTCATTTTGTGATTTTCCCCCATTGTTTATTATTAAACATGGTCCTTCAGCAGGGTGAACGGTCTGCCGTCCAAGTAGTGCCTCCATGATAGCCTGTGTTTCCTTCTCAATGGTGCAATGCCTGAATTCGGGGCTTTGGAGGGTTCAGGAGAAAAATGGCACTCGCCTTACTGCTTGGCTCGATGTGGTGGCCAGGGTGAAGTTGGAGGCATCGCTCTCCATTTGGAACAGGATGGATTTATCAATGGCGTGCATCGTCCTTTTGGCAATATCACCCTTAATTCCCTCAAAAGCCTTACAGGCCACTGCCAACAGGGGAAAGATGGTGGCTTTCACCAAGGGTTGGGCCTTACCAGCATAATTAGGCATCCATTGGGCATAATACGTGAAGAACCCTAGGCACCTTTTTAAAGCCTTGGGGTTCTGGGGCAGAGGAAATTCCAGAAGGGGGCACATGCCCACGGGGTCAAGTGTGATGATGCCATGCTCCACCACGTACCTTAGGATTGCCAGCTGCTTGGTGTTAAACACGCACATTTTCTTATTGTATGTGAGGTCGAGAGATTTGGCAGTGGCCAGGAACCTTTGCAGGTTCTCCTTGTGTTCTTCTTGCTTTTGGCCGCAGATGATGACATTATCCAAATATGGATCGGTAGTTTTTAGTTTGTTGTCATCCAACATGCAATCCATCTCACTTTGGAACACTGACACCTCGCTCGTGAAGCTGCATGGGACCCATAGGAAATTATAGAGATGGCCGTTTGCCTCAAATGCCATGTAAGGCTGGTCTTCCGGGCAAATTAGAATTTGGTGGTACGCTGATTGAGATCAATGTTGGAGAAGACTCTGAACTGGACAATCTCATTTACCATGTCGGCTATGAGGGGAAAAGGTTAGGCATCAAATTACATGAACCTGTTGATGGTCTGGCTCTAATAGATGACCATCTGGTACTTCTCCCTACTCTTCACCACCACCATGCACTCACCAGGGGCTGTTACTGGGTTCTATGATGCCCTCTCCCAGCAGGGGCTTCATTTCTGTTTTTATGAATTCCCTTTCCTCGGGGCTGTATCACCTGTTCTTAGTGGCGACTGGTTTGCAGTCCAGGTGAGGTTCTGGAACTGATCGTGAGGGGTGGGTGGGAGTGGGGTGTGCCAAACTGGCACTGGAAATCCATATAACTGTATAAACATATATCAGTTTATGGCATGGAAATAGGCCATCTCGGCCCTACAAGTCCATGGCAGTTCACTCAAACAACTCCGCTAGCTCTGCCCACCTATTCTCCGCCCATAACCCTCTAACCCCTTCTTAGCCATGTATATTTCCAGCCTCCATTTAAATGAAAAAATTGACTCTGCCTCAACTATTTCCTCCAGAAGATTATTCCATGCAGCCACCATTCTCTGAGTGAAGAAGCATTCTCTAATGTTTCCCCTAAAATTTTGCTCCCTTCCCTCAACTTGTGTCCTCTTGTTTCAACCTCCCTTGCTCTCAGGGAGGAGTCTACTTGAATCTAGTCTATCAATTCCCTTCATAATTTTAAACACCTCTATTAAATCCCCTCTCAATGGTCTACATTCCAAGGAATAAAGTTCTAACCTCTTCAATCTTTCTCTGTACTCTAGGTATTTTAAGCCAGGCAACATCCTTTTAAATCTTCTCTGCAACCTTTCCATCCTTCCTATAATTTGGAGACCAGAACTGAACACAATACTCCAAACTTGGACTCACCAATGGATTAAAAAGTCGCAACATCACTTCCCAGCTCCTATACTCTATGCTATGATTTATGAAGGCCAGCATACCAAATGCCTTCTTAACCACTCTGTCAACATGAATATACACCTTCAAGGAACCCTGCACTATAACTCCAAGATCTCTTTGTACTTGTGCATTCCCCAATATCCTCCCCTTGACTACATATGTCCTATTTCGATTATTTTTACTGAAATGAAGAACCTCACACGTTAAATTCCATTTGCCATCTTTCAACCCTACTCTCCAAACAAATCCCTCTGTCATCCTTGAAAACCTTCCTCACTATCCACCACTCCCCCTATTTTCGTATCATCTGCGTATTTACTTACCCAGTTAACCACCCCATCATCCAAATCATTAATATAAATTATGAACAACAGGGAACCTAGCACCGATCCTTGAGGTACTCTGCTTGTCACAGGCCTGATAGACAGTTGTCCACCAAGACCCTCTGCTATCTCTCCTCCAGCCACCTCTGAACCCAACTTACTATTTCTCTATTAATCCCTAGTGATGGAACCTTCCTTACTAACCTTTCATGTGGAACTTTATCAAAAGCTTTGCTAAAATCCAGATAGACTACATCAACTGCCCTACCTTCATCCTCCTTTCTTGTCAGTTTTTCAAAAAACTCAACAAAGTTCGTCAAACATGACTTCCCCTTCACAAACCAATGTTGGGTGCTCCTGATCAATCACTGCTTATCTAGATATTCATACACACCATCTCTAAGAATACCCTCGATAACTTTCCCTACCACAGAAGTCAAGCTTACAGGCCTATAATTACTTGGCCGACACCTTGTGCCTTTTTTAAATAACCAAACTACATTGACAACTCTCCAATCCCACGGCACCACACCCTCCTCCAGTGATCATTGAAAAATCACTGACAGTGCCTCCACTATTTGCTCCCTGACCTCCTTTAACCTCCTGGGGAAAATCCCATCAGGACCAGGAGACTTATCCACTTTTACTGACCCTAGAAGCTCCAAAATCCTCTCTTTACTAATCCCTATCTTTTCCATAACTAAGCCATTTGCCTCTCTTATCTCACAAAGTCCAGTGTCCTTTTCCTTTGTGAACACAGATGAGAAAAAATCATTTAATATCTCTCCCATTTGATACGGTTCCTTGCACAGTTCACCGCTCTCATTTTCCAGCGGTCCTATTCTATCCTTAACCCTCCTTTTGTTATTCACGTATCTGTAAAAACCCTTTGGATTCACTTTTTACCTTATCAGCTATTGACACCTCATACCTTCTTTTTGCCTTTCTAATTTCCTTCTTCAGGGTTTTTCTGCAATCTATGTAATAATCATACATCTTTTCCATTGTTTGCTTCTTAAATTCAGTAAATTCCCCCCTCTTACCCTGAACCAACTTCTTTATTTTACCAGAAAACCATAGTTCCCTTAAGCTTTTGGCCTTGCCTTTCGATCTGACTGGCACGTAAAGACCCTGCACTCTCAATATCTCTTCTTTAAACACCCTCCAAATCTCCTCTCCAGCCTTTCAAAAAAAAAAGATCAGCCCATATAATTTTCTGCAAATCCCCTCTCATTTCTTCAAATCTAGCCTTCTCGCATTCAAAGACCTTCAACCTCAGACCTGACCTATCCCTTTTCAAATCACTGGATCCAAAGTTCTCACCAACTCACACTTCCGTCACCTGCCCTATTCCATTCCCTAACAATAGATCTAACACTGCCTCCCCTCTGGTAGGCACCTCAACATACTACTGCCAAAAGCAATCCTGCACGCATTGTACAAAGACTAAGCCATCCTGCCCTCTCACTGATGGTGTTTCCCAATCAATGTTAGGAAAATCCAGCTCCAGTATGATGGGTTCACAGAGATGGGACATCACCAGCAGTTTGAAGTTTTTATATTTTGTGCCCCTCATGGTTAGGGTGATGGTGCAATACCTGTGGATCTCCATGGAGATGGATTTAGAGGCTAGCACTACTTTGCACTTCGCCGGGGATACCATCAGGGAATAACGTTGGGCCATGCCTGTGTGTATGAAACTCTCTGTGCTCCTTGTATCAAACAGGCAGTCCATGGTGTGGCTGTTTACCTCAATATCTATCATTGATTGGCCCAGCTGGTGTGGTCTGCTCTGGTCCAGCACGATGGAGGCCAACATCAGCTCACTGTCTGAGTCGCTACTGCTGTACCATTGGGACGGCTGCCACCAAGGTGGCCACCTGGAAGATCATGAAGTTGGCCGCCCCAATGGATCACACACAGTGGAGTCCGGAAGAGAAGCCAGATGTGGCATCACCCCGTGTCATCGCGCGCCTTGTCCGGATATTCATTTCTCAGCTACCGGAAATGATGTTGGCTGTGGGTTGGCCCAAGATGATGACGTGAATCATTAGAATGAGGTGCAGTGTGGCATACCTTTGCATAGTGCCCCTTCATCCGGCAGTTTGAGCAGGTTGCTCTATGGGCCGGGTAGTACTTCTGCTGGTGTTTGCCCTGGCCTCAGTAGTTGCACCTCATGTGCTCAGCGGCAGCAGCGGCAGTCATGGATCATGATTCCCAAGATTACGGCATCTATACTCCCCACCTGGGGCTCTTTAGCCTGCTGAGTAGGCCTCCGTTCTCTTTTGGGCTGTTTCCATCTTCCTGAAGGGCCCAGTCGCCCTTCTCTGGAGTTAACTCCCGTATGTGGTTGTAGTGGAAATCTGCGACTAGCCCATCATGGATGAGCTCCTCCTGGTAGGTCACTGAGGTCACATCCCAGCACCCACAGGCTCGCCCCAGCTCCCACATGGCCCTCACAAAATCATCGATGGGCTCATCAGGGCCCTGACGCCGGGTGCCCACTTGGTAGTGGGTATTCATGGTGTTTAGCAGGGCTCCATATTGCTGTAGCAGGAGGGCCATTGCCTCGTCGTACCCTTCGCAGACACAAATTATCTGGAATGCTCGGTGGCCCACCGCTGCGAAGAACAGATTGTATCTATCACCATCCGCTGCGATCTCGTGGCACCTGATGTAGGCCTTCAAGTGACGTTGCACCTATCAAACTTGACGGAGGTCTCTGGCTCCTTAGGCCATTTTCCAGCTTTTCCAGTCTAATTGCCTTGCCATGGCCAATAAAATTCTGGTTAGTAGATGTCTGCGGGTGGTCATTGCCACAATTTATTAACCAGAAAACCTCGGCCTGCCTATACATGTTGCTGGCTCACGTCCAAGGCAGGTATCGAGGGAGGAGACTAGGGCTCTCAGCCTTTATTAGGAATCTTATGGAGAGGAGCTACAAGTGGGGAAGGCGGGCCAGCCTGCCCAGTCCAGTGAGGTCATACTTTCAATACCGCGTTGCACTACATTTATGCCTTTATTAGGGATCTTATGGAGAGGAGCTACAAGTGGGGAAGGCAGGCCAGCCTGCCCAGTCCAGCGAGGTCAAACTTGCAATATTGCGTTGCACTGCATTTATGTTCTGTTTCCACCTTCAGGAAATTCAGTTGACTAAATCACATTAAAATGAGAGGACTGCACCATACACAAAATGCTGGAGGAATTCAATGGGTTCATGGAAGATGGTGGATAGCCAACATTTTGGGCCAAAACCCTTCATCAGGACTGAAGTACAGTGTATTGTACCATCTGAAGTGATGAGAGCCAAAGAGGTAATGTATATTTATATCGGTGCTCTGGCAAAGTAAGAAACATAGCAGCCAGTTTGAAATGTACAAGCTTGGAGAAACATGACCATGGTCACGGCCAAATTATGTTTATTAGTGCTGTTGATCAAGATCCAGTTATCAGTAAAGACACTGGAGAGAGATATCCTGCTCTTTTCCAAAGAAACATCAAGGAATTTTTAATGACTACCTCAGAGAGCAGATGGGGCTTGCATTAAAAGGTCATTCAATACACAACAGTTCAAGCAGAACAACCGCTCTATTAGACAAATGTTTCAGCAATTATATCTGGACTCCGATCTCCGGTGGGATTGGAATTCCTATCCCAGTGATAGGAGTACTCTACTAAACCATGGCTGACACACCAAATGCCTCAAAATTTCAAGCATTCAAGTTGTAATGTTTAGAGCAGCAATGTTCATCTATATTGCACTTTATCTTTACCTCTTATGGATGCTGCGAGACTGGCTGTGTTCCAGCATTTCTGTGTTTTTACTGCAATCTCAGTGTCTGCAGACCTTTGTCTCTCACTCCTTCTTGATTGATTTACTAGTGGCCCAGATCCAAAGTACCATTTGCACTTTTATGATATAGGTTGTGGAAATATCACAATGCTGTGAGGAGTGAATAGCTGATTAACTGGCCCCTGCCACGATCTGAGAGAATATCTTGGCCTTACAATCACCACCACTGAAGCCCTGATCCACACACCATGCAGTCATGTCACTGGCAGACCTACTCTCTTAAGCACAGATGGGATCTTTATTTGACTTTACTGGGGTTGGGGAATAGAAAGGGAATGGGAGGAGTGGCTGGATGTGTGGAAGTGATTCTGACCCCGAGGTGTCAATCCAATGACTTCCAGGTGGCGGGGCCATGGAAAGAAGGGGCAGAATGCAGGATGGGTTTTGATGTGTTTTCAAAATTTAAATTTACGATATTTATACCCATATAATGCAGCAAAATGCCACTTTTAGCATTTCTGGTTAATCAAATGAATGTGTTGGTTAATCAGGACTGGACCGAGGTGCTCCTTTCATTCTCAGCTCCGAAGCCCAGCTGCTTCCCTTTGATTGTCCATCTGTCAGTCCAGCTCCCCCATTGGTGCTGCCCGTGAAATGTCTGAAGCAACCAATGCTGCAGGGATCAATAAAGCAAATTAAGTTAATTCATGGATTCATAAGATGTTTTCTTCTTTCAAACTATTGATCTATTTATGTCAGGTGAATCATCATCTCCTATTAAGTTATGACACAGGAGATGACGTTAAAAATTTATCTTCTTTGTCTTCTTTCTTTAGCTTGGCTTCGCGGACGAAGATTTATGGAGGGGGTAAAAGTCCACGTCAGCTGCAGGCTCGTTTGTGGCTGACAAGTCCGATGCGGGACAGGCAGACACGGTTGCAGCGGCTGCAGGGGAAAATTGGTTGGTTGGGGTTGGGTGTTGGGTTTTTCCTCCTTTGCCTTTTGTCAGTGAGGTGGGCTCTGCGGTCTTCTTCAAAGGAGGTTGCTGCCCGCCAAACTGTTTGGCGCCAAGATGCACGGTTTGAGGTGATATCAGCCCACTGGCGGTGGTCAATGTGGCAGGCACCAAGAGATTTCTTTAGGCAGTCCTTGTACCTTTTCTTTGGTGCACCTCTGTCACAGTGGCCAGTGGAGAGCTCGCCATATAACACGATCTTGGGAAGGCGATGGTCCTCCATTCTGGAGACGTGACCCACCCAGCGCAGCTGGATCTTCAGCAGCGTGGACTCGATGCTGTCGACCTCTGCCATCTCGAGTACTTTGACGTTAGGGATGAAAGCGCTCCAATGGATGTTGAGGATGGAGCCGTTCTAGGAGCCGTAGGTGATGCTGGTAGAGGACCCATGATTCGGAGCCGAACAGGAGTGTGGGTATGACAACGGCTCTGTATACGCTTATCTTTGTGAGGTTTTTCAGTTGGTTGTTTTTCCAGACTCTTTTGTGTAGTCTTCCAAAGGCGCTATTTGCCTTGGCGAGTCTGTTGTCTATCTCATTATCGATCCTTGCATCTGATGAAATGGTGCAGCCGAGATAGGTAAATTGGTTGACCGTTTTGAGTTTTGTGTGCCCGATGGAGATGTGGGGGGGCTGGTAGTCATGGTGGGGAGCTGGCTGATGGAGGACCTCAGTTTTCTTCAGGCTGACTTCCAGGCCAAACATTTTAGCAGTTTCCGCAAAGCAGGACGTCAAGCGCTGAAGAGCTGGCTCTGAATGGGCAACTAAAGCGGCATCGTCTGCAAAGAGTAGTTCACGGACAAGTTTCTCTTGTGTCTTGGTGTGAGCTTGCAGGCGACTCAGATTGAAGAGACTGCCATCCGTGCGGTACCGGATGTAAACAGCGTCTTCATTGTTGGGGTCTTTCATGGCTTGGTTCAGCATCATGCTGAAGAAGATTGAAAAGAGGGTTGGTGCGAGAACACAGCCTTGCTTCACGCCATTGTTAATGGAGAAGGGTTCAGAGAGCTCATTGCTGTATCTGACCCGACCTTGTTGGTTTTCGTGCAGTTGGATAATCATGTTGAGGAACTTTGGGGGACATCCGATGCGCTCTAGTATTTGCCAAAGCCCTTTCCTGCTCACGGTGTCGAAGGCTTTGGTGAGGTCAACAAATGTGATGTAGAGTCCTTTGTTTTGTTCTCTGCACTTTTCTTGGAGCTGTCTGAGGGCAAAGACCATGTCAGTAGTTCCTCTGTTTGCGCGAAAGCTGCACTGTGATTCTGGGAGAATATTCTCGGCGACACTGGGTATTATTCTATTTAGTAGAATCCTAGCGAAGATTTTGCCTGCAATGGAGAGCAACGTGATTCCCCTGTAGTTTGAGCAGTCTGATTTCTCGCCTTTGTTTTTGTACAGGGTGATGATGGTGACATCACGAAGGTCCTGAGGCAGTTTTCCTTGGTCCCAACAAAGCTTGAAAAACTCATGCAGTTTGGCATGCAGAGTTTTGCCGCCAGCCTTCCAGACCTTTGGGGGGATTCCATCCATACCTGCTGCTTTGCCACTTTTCAGTTGTTTGATTGCCTTATATGTCTCATCCTGGGTGAGGACCTCATCCAGCTCTAGCCTTAGGGGCTGTTGAGGGAGCTGGAGCAGGGCGGAATCTTGGACTGAGCGGTTGGCACTGAAAAGAGATTGGAAGTGTTCTGACCATCGGTTGAGGATGGAGATCTTGTCGCTGAGGAGGACTTTGCCGTCTGAGCTGCGCAGCGGGCTTTGGACTTGGGGTGAGGGGCCGTACACAGCCTTTAGAGCCTCGTAGAAACCCCTGAAGAGGCCAATGTCCGCGCTGAGCTGGGTTCGTTTGGCGAGGCTAGTCCACCACTCATTTTGGATTTCCCGGAGTTTGCGCTGAAGATGGCTGCATGCGCGACGGAAATCTTGTTTCTTCTCTGGACAGGATGGCTTTGTAAGGTGAGCCTGGTGGGCAGCTCGCTTCTTTGCCAGCAGCTCCTGGATTTCCTGGCTGTTTTCGTCAAACCAGTCCTTGTTTTTCCTGGAGGAGAAGCCCAGTACCTCTTCAGTGGATTGCAGTATGGTAGTCTTCAACTGATCCCAGAGGGTTTCAGGGGACGGGTCCGTGAGGCGGGTTGCATTGTCGAGTTTTGCTTTGAGGTTTGCCTGGAAGTTTCCTCTCGCTTCGTCTGACTGCAGGTTTCCAACATTGAACCTCTTTCTGGGGACTTTACTGTTCCTGGGCTTTGGCTTGAAGTGAAGGTTGAGCTTGCAGCGAACCAGCCGGTGGTCTGTGTTGCATTCCGCGCTGGGCATGACCCTGGTGTGGAGCACATCTCGTTTGTCACTTTCTCGCACCAGGATGTAGTCCAGGAGGTGCCAGTGTTTGGATCGGGGATGCATCCAGGTAGTCTTCAGGCTGTCCCTCTGCTGAAAAAGGGTGTTTGTAATGACAAGTCGCTGTTCTGCGCAGAGCTCCAACAGGAGGCGCCCATTGTCGTTGCACTTGCCGACGCCATGCTTGCCCAGGATTCCTGGTCAGGTTTCTGAGTCTTTGCCGACGCGAGCGTTGAAGTCGCCAAGGATGACAACCTTGTCGGCTGTAGGGGTGCGTTGGATGAGGTTGCGCAGGTCAGTGTAGAACTTGTCCTTTTCTGCTGGTTCCGTCTGGAGGGTTGGAGCATAGACACTGATGAGGGTGATGCAACGCTTGTTTTGAAGGGGGAGTCGCATGGACATGATTCGGTCCGAGTGGCCTGTCGGAAGGTTTTCGAGTTTGGAGGCAATGAAGTTCTTGACCATGAAGCCTACACCAGATAGGCGTCGTTCATCCGAAGGCTTGCCAGACCAGTAGAGTGTGTAGCCCGCGCCGCGTTCTTGGAGGCTGCCTACATCTGCCAGGCGGACTTCACTGAGAGTGGCTATGTCGATGTCAAGTCTGAGGAGTTCATGTGCAATGAGGGCAGACCGACGTTCAGGTCGGTGGCTGTCAGCCTTGTCTAGCATGGTTCTGATGTTCCAGCATGCTAGCTTGAGTTTGTGAGCATCTTTTGAGGGGGAGGACGTGGAGGGGGAGGACGTGGAGGGGGAGGACGTGGAGGGGGAGGACGTGGAGGGGGAGGACATGGAGGGGGAGGACGTGGAGGGGGAGGACGTGGACCTGTCCTTGGGCCTGCGCAAAGGAGCTTTTAGGTGGAGTGCAGTGCGCGCAGTACTGGCCCCACCCTTTACACCCATGAGGAGCAAGGGGGAGACGGCGGCCCCGGCCTCGGTCGAGTGAGGCAGGCGGAGGCCCAGAGAGTGGGAGGCGGCGGCCCCAGTCCGGGCACAGAGAGAGCAGCGGCAGCCCCTGCCCCGGTCCGGGCTGAGGGTAGGCGGCGGCGGCCCCGATCCAGGCAGGAGCAAGGGGGAGACGGCGGCCCCGGCCTCGGTCGAGTGAGGCAGGCGGAGGCCCCGATCCGGGCAGAGAGTTGGAGGCGGCGTCCCCAGTCCGGGCACAGGGAGAGCTGCGGCGGCCTCGGCCTCAGTCCGGTGGGTATGGACCGACCTAGGAGGAGAGGCAGACCCCTCCAGCCCGGGTAAGAAACCTGCATAGGAGAAGGCCACTCCAGTATAAAACCTTCTTTGTCTTACAGGATTGTGAAATGGCATGTAATATAGCATTTAAGTTCACAATTTAAGTTTGTCGCGTTACTTTATAAATTTTAAATGCTTTAAAATTTTAATTTAAATTGAACATTAGACATTCTCTTTGGCTTGGCTTCACAGACGGCATGGTAAACAGGCCCTTTCAGCCCACGAGCCCATTCTGTCCAATTGCACCCAATTGACCGACAAAGGTTTTGAAGGGTGGGTTGAAACTGGAGGAAATTCATGCAGACACTGGGAGAATGTACAAACTTCTTACAGACAGCACAGGATTCAAACCCCGGTCTTGATCGCTGGTGCTGTAACACCATTGCACTAAGTGTTATGCCAACCATGCCTGCCCCAAGGGTAAATCTCTCCTAACAAGATTCTAGTTCTGAAATCTCACTAAACCAGAACATAGAATGTAGAAATCTACAGCACCCATACAGGCTGAACAACCCTCAGTGTTGTGCCGACCTAATAACTTACTCTAACAACTGCCTAGAATTTTCCAAATGTATAACCCTCTATTATTCACAGTGCCATGTACTTATCTAATAGTCTCTTAAAAGATCCTATTGTACCTTCCTCCACCACTTTGTCGGCATTGCATTCCCTGAACCCACCACTCTCTGTATGAAAAACGTACCTGTGGGGAGGCATGGTTAACATAGCGGTTAGCGCAACACTGTTTCAGCACCAGAAACCCTGAAGGGGGTTCTAATCCCATGCTGTAAGGAGTTTATACATTGTCTCTGTGTCTGCATGGGTTTCCTGTGGGTGCTCCAGTTTACTCCCACTGTTCAAAATGTACTGGGGGTGTGGGCCAATTAGGTGTAATTGGGTGGCACGGGCACCTGGGCTGAAAGGGCCTGTTACCGTACTGAACCTACGGCAAAGCACCTTAAAAATGTGCCCCCTTAATTAAAGTTGCAAATGACGCCCATTGTGATTGTGACCAAGGTAATATTTCCTTCGTGGTCATTCTCTTTCTTTGGTGCTTCTCTGTTATCATCTACCCTTCCTCCACACTAAGCTCCAACAAAGTCTCTCCAACTTCCGTATCTTCATTGTTCAAGAGCAAATAGAGATTTGCGTTTGGAAACATCCCCATAGCAGAAGTGTCAGAAAATAAATAGCATAGGTTTAGGGTCAGTAGTAGGCGAAGGATCTTGAGGAAGATTTTTATCACCAGGAATGTGGAATGCTGCTTGCTGGAAATTAGCACTCTTTCAATATTTAAGGGGTATCTGGAGGGACACTTGAATTGCCAAAACATTGCAAGGTACACGCCAAATACCAGTGAATGGAATAAATATTAATGGCTACTTGAAGATGTGAGACTAAAGGTAATGTGTTCCTCTGCAACCCGAAGGCTGACCTTGGCAACAATGCTCATCATAACACTAATCTTGCGAGCAATGTTTAGAAGAATATGGGGAAATGCAGGGGTAAGTTGGGCTAAAGGACCTGTTTTGTGCCTCTATGACTACGATTCACATCCTTTGATTTAATAAAATATCCTCTCTCACTCATGGGAAAGTCAATAGTTTGCTCCATTTGTTATGATATGGTGAGGCTGAAGACCACAGTCATCACCCTGTCCTACTCTGCAATTTGAAACTCTCAGGCTTTGATCTTTTGTCTCACTCTGTCTGCTCCCATTTGGTCAATAACCAGATAGCATTGTTTTATAACTCCATTTACTTTGTTTTCACTCTGTCAGAGACATTCCCCTCCTTCCTCACAGCCTCACAAGATTCTTTTATCTCCTTTTTGGTGCTGATGAAGCTGCTTCTCTTCCCAAAAATGCGGCCTGACCAGTTGAATGCTTCCATCTTCCCAAACACTCATAGCATTGAAAAAGAATGTACGTGGATAGGAAAGGAATAGGATATGGGCCAAATGTCGAAAAATGGGATCAGCGTGGATTAGAAATTGGGTTGGCTTGAATGAGACAGGCCTATTTCTCTGCCATATGATTTTGTGACTCTATGATGCATAACCAATTACACAGAGACAAAGAAAATAGGTGCAGGAACCAGGCCATTCGGCCTTCAAGACTGCACCGCTAATCAATATGATCATGGCTGATCATGTGACTTCAGGTGTGGCACGGAGTCACAGGCTAAAATGGTGTGATGGGAGAACATTTTTGACCCTTCTCACTCAACTTTAGGGATGGCACTTTAGGGTAGTGGTTATCGCCATGCTGGTATAGCGCCAGCAACTAGGTTTGAATCTGACACTGTCTAATGAGTTTGTACGTTCTCCCTGTGTCTGCGTGGGCTTCCTCCAGGAACTTTGGTTTCATCTCACCCTTCAAAATATATGCGAGATAGTAGATTATTTGGGAGGCATGGGCTTGTGGGCCAGAAGAGCCTTTTACCATGCTATATGTCTTAGTTATTTGATCTTTGATCAAAGACTCTTTGATCCTATTTGAAGCCACATTACAGCATTGCCCACCTCTCTGTCCAATTGGCCTTCAGCAGGAGTCCAAGGAAACTGATTCCACTGAACTGGAGATATTTCAGAAGCAGTTTAAAACTTGAGTCCTGATAGCCAGATTCCTGGAATTTTTCATTGATTTAAATTTCTAGATGTGATAAAACTAAATTTAAATTCTTGGACTGAGAGATTGGAATGGCTGACAAATACTATTAGTCTAGGCCTATGACAACACTGCAAGAATAAGCAAGAAGTTGCTTTGATTAATTACCCCGAAAAAATTCGAATTGCAGTGCAGAGGGCGGTTAGGGACTTACCCATAAGATGAAATGGGGCTTCCGTCGTCTCAACTTAAAGCCCCGTGCTCTTTGCGTGCGTCGCGGGGATGTGATGACGCCACTTCCGGTCCTGGGTGTCCAAGTTGGAAGTGTCTTAAAAAGAGAGGCAAGGTTGAATAAGTGTTCTTCCTGACTAACCACTTTGCCTGGTGCTTTGATTTAGTGGTCCTGCTGCAGCAGATGCCACAAGGTAACTTGATTGAACGCATGGGGAACAAATGGGAAGACGGCAAACGATGTTTAATTACGCTACTGTATGGGTACTACAGCAGAGAGTGCTAGAATGACTTACACTCGATGCGGTTATAATCAAGACTGGTTTATTGTACTCTCTGCTCCTGCTTATATAGGCCAAGTTTCCTGCCGCTGGGCCCTGTTTTCCTGCCGTTGCTGGCAGAAGTGATGTCAACGGCATTCCGGCCACTGATTGGTCAGTGTTCCTGCCACGTGGGCAGTCGGCCGGGGAGAAAGGCCATTAGCCTGCACAGGCTTTGCGAGATTGCTGTGTTCGTCCACCATTTTGTGTATCAGGCCATCTCCTGGATAAGGGACCACTATACAATACCCCCATGCCCCAGAACCGGTGATCCGAGTGTTGTCCTTTGATTTTGATGGCCCGCCCCTGCGACGCAGGGCTTGCGTAGTGACCGACTGGCTAGTGTCCATGTGTGCTGGTTTGAGGCGGTCGATAATTACTGCTGATAACCAGCACGCACATGGACCCATTGTGTCTGGTCACTTGATAGGACCCCTTGTACCATCACTGCAGAGGTGTGTGGTGTGCTCCCCATCACACAACTAATAAACATCTATATAGACATTCACATTGGACACAGGTTGGACTCTGATACCAGTGGCTGCCTATTTTCCACACGCTCACACACATGTACACATTTCGCAGACAGGGACTTTCAAACACATTCCCGATTCCCTGTATCAATGGGAGTGTGGCTCTTTGCAAGAATTAATCTATTGAAGAAGTAAGGCTCAGCCAAAGTGTAGTGGATACCTTACCTATGACTGGTCCAGCGATGTCCACAGTAGAACATGGCGTAGAGCGGTATGTGACAATAGACTATAGACAATAGACAATAGGAGCTGGAGTAGGCCCTCGAACCAGCACCGCCATTTTACAGATCATGGCTGATCACTACCATCCGTACCCCTTTCCAGCCTTATCCCCATAACCCTTAACTCCTTTGCCCACGAGAGTCTTATCTAACTCTCATTTGAACATAATCAGCGAATCTGCCTCTACCACCCTCTGTGGCAGAGCATTCCACAGATTCACACTTCTCTGGGTAAAAAAATGCTTTCTCATCTCCGTCCTAAAGGGCCTACCCTGTATTCTTTAACTATGCCTCTAGTCCTCGTCTCCCCCATCATTAGGAACAAGTAATCCGACTTCACCCTGTCTATCCCCCTGTTAATTTTGTATACCTCAATCATGTCCCCCCTCATCCTTCTAAACTCCATCGGATACAAGTCCAGTTTTTCTAGCCTTTCAGCATATGTCAACCCCGCCATCCCTGGAACTAACCTTGTAAATCTGCGCTGCACACCCTCTATAGCTAGTATGTCCTTCCTCAAAATTGGAGACCAGAACTGGACGCAATACTCCAGGTGGGGTCTCACCAGGGCCCTGTACAACTGCAGAAGGGCGTCTCTGTTCCTATACTCCAATCCCCTCTTTATGAAAGCCAACATGCTATTAGCCTTCTTCACAGCTTTCTGAACCTGCATGCTAGTCTTCAGTGACCGGTGAACAAGTACTCCCAGATCCATTTGCTCCTCCCCACTCCCTAGCTTGTCTCCATTTAAATAATACTCAGCTTACCTATTATTGCCCCCAAAATGGATAACCTCACATTTGTTCACATTGAACGTCATCTTCCATTCAGCAGCCCACTCCCCAAACCTGTCCAAGTCCCTCTGCATTTTCCTGACATCCTCCTCACACCCCACACCGCCACCCAGTTTCGTGTCATCTGCAAATTTGCTCAAGTTATTAATAATCCCCTCATCCAAATCATTTACATAAATTACAAACAACTGAGGACCCAATACCGATCCCTACGGCACTCTACTTGTCACATCCTGCCATCCTGAAAAAGACCCGCTTACCCCAACCCTTTGTTTCCTATTTCTTAACCAATTTCCTATCCATGTCAGCACCTTACCTCCAATACCATGCTCCCTGATCTTGCCCACTAGTCTCCCGTGCGGTATCTTATCAAAGGCCTTCTGGAAGTCCATATACAGGCATCCACAGGCTCTCCCAAGTCCACCCTCTTTGTCACATCCTCGAAAAATTCCAGAAGGTTAGTCAAGCATGACTTACCCTTAAGGAATCCATGCTGACTAGCCCTTATACTATTATTTCTGCCTAAGTGTTCTGCTATTACTCCTTTTATGATAGACTCAAATATCTTCCCCACCACTGACGTCAGGCTGACTGGTCTATAATTTCCCGTTTTCTTCCTCCCTACCTTCTTAAAAATCGGCACCACATCAGCCACTCTCAAATCCTCAGGGACCTCCCCGGAATCTATGGAACTTTGGAAAATGTCGACCAGTGCTTCCACAATTTCCATAGCAACTTCTTTAAGCACCCTGGGATGCAGCCCATCAGGCCCTGGGGATTTATCAGCCTCAGTCGCAACAATTTACTCACAACCTCCTGTTTCTGGATCCGGATATCCATTAGATCCCCTACTTCCCCAGGAAAGTTCCCCAAGTCTCTTGACACCGCATGACCACTACCCCCTAACTGACCATAACCTATATCCTCCTTGGTGAAGACAGTTGCAAAGTATTTGTTAAATTCCTCAGTCATCTCCTTGTTTCCGGTAATAATTTCACCCTTTTCCATTCTTAATGGACCAATTTTGGACCGAACCAATTTCTTCCTCTTCACATATTTAAAAAAGCTTTTGCTATCCTCCATTATATTATTTGCTAATTTCCTCTCGTACTTCATTTTCCCCTCTCTTATGACTTTCTTAGTTACCCTCTGATGCTCTTTGAAGGTTTCCCAATCCTCTAACTTCCCACTCCGCTTCGCTATCCACCAGGCAGAAGGAGAGAAATGTGGTGTACAACGATGTTTATACTGTTCTGAGCTGGGCGTCTGGTCACTGATGCCACTGAGTTATTTAAATATACCAACAGTGTGAGAGATGAGGAAACTTGACATGAAAATATGAAAGATGGGGAAACTAGTACAGACTAGTACAGATACATGGAGTGATAGATTAAACCAGTATGAACAGGCTAAGCATGGAAATTAGGATGCAGGAAGCA
Source organism: Narcine bancroftii (assembly GCF_036971445.1). Lineage (NCBI taxonomy): Eukaryota > Metazoa > Chordata > Chondrichthyes > Torpediniformes > Narcinidae > Narcine > Narcine bancroftii. The sequence continues at coordinate 22,984,812 of NC_091471.1, forward strand.
GAGTCAGCCTATGTAAGATAAGAACCTTCTAGTCCTTTCGACAGGATCAGTGAGCCCACCGTATGAATAAGATAAGGAGAGGCAAGGAATAATAGAATGTAGGAAGTAGAGGAAGTCTGGGTGAGATAAGGGTATCCAAGCCCTAGACAGAAGTACCAAGTTCTACATATATAATTAGTAAGCCATACACAGATTTATAAAGTTATGCATATTAAATTAGTAAACCGTAGACAGCATTAGCAAACTCTGCATATGAAGGGACTGTAGCTCTGAGGGTCGGAAAGGTGGGAATGGGGACAAGGGCAAGGTTGTGATGATAATGACATGATGAGACACCAACAGGATACCCCCTGGTCCTCCAAGTTCACAGAAACTGCACGTAGGCAGGAAGGATTGCCTAATGCCAAACCCATCCAGGAGGCAGAAGAATGTAAGGGGGAGGGTATACCTATACTGAAATTCACTGTATAAAAGTTGGGTGAGCCCCAGTGTATGTGTGTATTCCCAGGGTAAGGGGAAGCACCCAACTTTGCATTGTTGTAAAATAAATGTTTTTTGTTCTCAATTTTTGTCTCGAGCAATTTCTGTTAAGGTACTTCTATATCTAACAACAGCTTGGCTTCGCGGACGAAGATTTATGGAGGGGGTAAATGTCCACGTCAGCTGCAGGCTCATTTGTGGCTGACAAGTCTGATGCGGGACAGGCAGACACGGTTGCAGCGGATGCAGGGGAAAATTGGTTGGTTGGGGTTGGGTTTTTCCTCCTTTGTCTTTTGTCAGTGAGGTGGGCTCTGCAGTCTTCTTCAAAGGAGGTTGCTGCCCGCCGAACTGTGAGGCGCCAAGATGTATGGTTTGAGGCGATATCAGCCCACTGGCGGTAGTCAATGTGGCAGGCACCAAGAGATTTCTTTAGGCAGTCCTTGTACCTCTTCTTTGGTGCACCTCTGTCACGGTGGCCAGAGGAGAGCTCACCATATAACACGATCTTGGGAAGGCGATGGTCCTCCATTCTGGAGACGTGACCCACCCAGCTCAGCTGGATCTTCAGCAGCGTGGACTCGATGCTGTCGGCCTCTGCCATCTTGAGTACTTCAATGTTAGGAATGAAGGCGCTCCAATGAATGTTGAGGATGGAACGGAGACAACGCTGGTGGAAGCGTTCTAGGAGCCGTAGGTGATGCCGGTAGAGGACCCATGATTCGGAGCCGAACAGGAGTGTGGGTATGACAACGGCTCTGTATATGCTTATCTTTGTGAGGTTTTTCAGTTGGTTGTTTTTCCAGACTCTTTTGTGTAGTCTTCCAAAGGCGCTATTTGCCTTGGCGAGTCTGTCGTTTATCTCGTTGTCGATCCTTGCATCTGATGAAATGGTGCAGCCGAGATAGGTAAACTGGTTGACCGTTTTGAGTTTTGTGTGCCCAATGGAGATGTGGGGGGGCTGGTAGTCATGGTGGGGAGCTGGCTGATGGAGGACCTCCATTTTCTTCAGGCTGACTTCCAGGCCAAACATTTTGGCAGTTTCCGCAAAACAGGACGTCAAGCGCTGAAGAGCTGGCTCTGAATGGGCAACTAAAGCAGCATCGTCTGCAAAGAGTAGTTCAACAGTAAGGTGTACCCTAATGGGTGTCCGGATTCCAACCTTGATTGGCTGGTGATGCAACTTCTGAATAAGTTTCAGACAGGGAGGTCGTGTGACCTCCAGCAATCCACAATGTTCCAGTGAGGAAGGCTATATGTTCTTCCACAATCCACATAAAACAGTCGGACATTCAACTCCTTGCATCAGCTCCTGCCATTCCATATGTTCTAGCTGAGCATTTCACTTACCAGCAGAGAGTCCTGTGGGCATATTCAGTGGAACTTGCTGCATCCCAGGGGAACAGGTAATTACCATTAATTTCCAAATAAATGCACTAAGACTTGTGAAATCCACCAGTATTTCCAGTATTAATGCAAAAGTCCAGAGAACCCCGAGGTGAGGGAATATGAATAAAATAAGGGAGCTTTTATTATCATGTTCATCAGTAAGGCCTTAGGCATTTATAATTGGAGGGGGGTATATTAAGTTTGCAATTGGATTGACATCACTCTTCCAGATAAATATTGTGATTCCTTTCGTTACCTTTTTGCCTAGTCACCCCTGCAACCGCGTCTGCCTGTCCCGCATCGGACTTGTCAGCCACAAACGAGCCTGCAGCTGACGTGGACTTTTACCCCCTCCATAAATCTTCATCCGCGAAGCCAAGCCAAAGAATAACTGTAATTCTTGCAATCACATCCACAGAATCAGGTTAGTTTAAGCAGCAAGTTCAATAACAGCATACATGCCAGTTATCTTATTAACCTTTTGACATGCTATGTGCACATTAAAGCAGTGAAGTGAAGACCATTCTGTTCAATTATCGCTGCTGTTTCATCCATGTTGTTAAAAGCTATCTGCTCATGGAACCTGAACTACACCTGATTACACTAGATAACAAAGCTTCTGCTGCCTGAACACCTTTGGGTGTATTTTAAGGAATTTGGGCCTGCTGATCACGAAAATCACTTTAAAATGTTCCTATCATCTCATAGCTTTTTTTTTAGATGCATCTATTGTGATTTCTTGGCATATTTTTAACATGCTTCAACCACACCAAATTAATTTTCATCGTTCATCATAGCAATGCTGTTATAGCGCCAGCAATTCCTGTTTGAATCCCGCACTGTCTTTAAGGAGTTTGAACTTTCTCTCATGTCTGTGTGGGTTTTCTCCGAGGGCTCCGGTTTCCTCCCACTGTTCAAAACGTACTGGGGCTGTAGGTCAATTGGGTGTAATTGGGCCCATGGGCTGAAAGGGCCTGTTATCATGCAGTTTGTCTAAATTTAAATACATTTTAAAATATAATAGAAACAAGGACAATAACACAAGTTACCTGAAGCAGAATTTGACCCTGACCAGTTGATATTGTTAAAGTTCTGATGTAGAAATATAGAACATTTAGACATGACATACCCCACAGTAACAGGACCATTTGGCCCCACAAGCCTGTGCCGCCGAATTACACCCAATTGACTTACAACTCTGGTATGATTTAGAATAGTGAGAGGAAACCAGAGCACTCAGAGGAACCCCATGCAGACTCGGGGAGAACAGACGATCCCCTTACAGACAGCGCGGGATTCGAAGCCCTGTCGCTGGTGTTGTTACAGCATTGCGCTGACCACTAGACTTGCAAAAAAGATCAAACTAAGATGAGCTTACTTGAGCTCAGTTCCGTCACAGCTTGTTTTACTCACCTCAGAACCGTGAAGACATCCAGCAGGGTAACAGAACCTTCAGCCCAACCCCCGGGTGCTGACCAAAATGCCTGCCTAAGCTCGACTCACTTGCCTGCATTTGCCCGTTATCCTTCCAAACCTTTCCTCTCCATGTTCCTGTCCAAATGTCTTCAAATTGTTGCAATTGTACATGCTCTACCACTTCCGCAAGCAGGTTGTTCCATATACCCCAAAGTGCCCTGGGTAAAAAAACTTCTCCCTCAGGTCTCTTTTCAATTATTTCCCTCTCAGCTTAAATCTGTGCATTCTAGTTTACTCTGGCAATTAAATGACATCGGATTATTTTGGAATGATTCCTTTTCCAACCTATAATTGAAGAAACATGCATCAGAAAACAAAAATAAATATTGAAATACAAGGATTGTTTAAATGTACAGCAAATAGACCTCCACTGGGTAAAACCTCCTGTTTGAACCAACTCGGCAGACACTTACCTGCAAGTTGCACCAGCACAATAGATTCGAGCAAAGTTGACTACTTACCAGGGCCTAGTTTAAGGATCATCACCCTGCACTTGTCTTGTTGAAAATGGCCAACATATTCTGCTTTTGAATTTTTGAGGTGGATTAGTTCATTGCTGTGTACATTTACTTTTGGTTGGAATTTTTGGCAGCACCACATAAGCAGTCTTGGGATTGCCGGAGTTTACAGGCGTTCTTTTGATGACAAGAAGTAATGAAATTAGTCCTTCATGTGGTGATGTTGGTGATTTGTGGAATATGCTGCCACCTAGTGGTATAGATACCAACTCAGACGACGAAGCCTTAACCAACTGGTCAAGTTCCGAATTCAGAAGCTTTGGGTTTGAGTAGGCTTAAAATTGATGCCATTGTGTACAGAGGGACAGCACGATAGGTCACCTCAAATTGCATACATGTTCAACATCTCTATTTGTCACATTCTAATTATAACATAACCATGAATTCAGAGATAATTTTCCTCATTTGTTTTGGGATCAAGTCCTCATCAACACAGGGCCTCAAGTTATGATTCATGTAATGATATTTAGAGCTTATCAACTGTACAAATGAAAGGTCACTGGATGACAAGCCACATCACAATAGAAATGGAGTGCAGACAGATCGCCAATACGGTTGACATGCAATTTACCCGGAAATATTCCCTCAGTCAATGCATTTCATAACAATAAACTATGGTTCTAAGTCACATTCATGTAAACATAAATAGATTGTACGACTACTCTGAGCTCAGTCATAACATCTGTAATGGGTGTGCACTGTCAATTCTTCCGGTAACTTCCTTGGAGCACAAATGTCAGCTCGCAGATTAATTCCTTAATGATGCGGAATTGCTAGGCTTATCTGTGTTCTATTTACTTTGTTCATTTTAACATCAAGTGCTAAAATAATTGGTTCCTTTTTTCATTGTTATTTGTGGAATTCTGAACTGGTTCTAAAGCTAATGGGCAAAAAAAGTAAATAAGTCTGGTCCACTTTCACCAAATGGTTGGTGGAGTCATCGCGCACCATATACTTCATCTATTTTCTGAAGAAATATTAATCATAAACAGCTGAAAAATTCTGGAGGTTTAAAATTTGCAAATTTTAAAAACATTTTCAAGTCTTTTACTAAATAAACAATTTGATTCAACTGTAGTGTTCGCTCTGCGCGAGCCTGGAGAAGAACGACATGCACACCAAAACCTTGGAAGATGAGATTTGTTTATTGGTCTGGCCATCGCGCTTATATGGGCCTCTGGCACTGACATCAGGGCCCCGCATCATCGAAGCACCGGCCTAGGATTAGCGGGCATTCCCACCAGTGTTCCCCACGTTCTCGTCATGCGGAGATCACCTGGGGATGATGGCCAGTGTCGACCCCCATGTCCATGCGATTGCCATGTCATCAGTCATTTTGTGTGCCGGTCCATGTCTCTGCCCCCCCCCCCCCCCAGAACCATAGCCTTAGATGGCTTGCCCCTGTGTCAAGGGGGAGGATTGGAGACCAGCTCATTACAGTCCAGATATTCTGGCTTCAGGTGGTCGATGATAAAAGTCTTCTCCTTACTGACAATGTCAAGGACAAAAATGGAAACATTGTCCCTAGCAACCTTCTAGGGCCTCTCGTAGGGTTGATGTAAGGGTGGCCAGTGCGCGCTCCTTCTCACGAACAAGTACTGACACCTCTTTAGGTCCTTTGGAATGCTATGATTGGGCTAGTCATGTGGTGGGATTTGTCACGGGATCAAGGACCCTAGTTTGCGTTGAAAATTCTTGAGGGTGGATGTGGGGTATTTTGGGTATTTATCATGGTCCAGGAACTCCCTGGGGATGATTAATGCCACGCCGTAGACTAACTCCTTTGAGGATTTGAAGTCCTCCTTCGGCGCAGTACGAATCCCCAACAGGACCCAAAACAGTTCGTCCATCCTGTTAGGACCCTTGAGCCAGGCCTTCAAAGCTGCATTGAGTTGCCTGTGGAAGCACTCTACCAACCCATTGGCCTGTGGATGACACGCTGTGGATGGAGACTCAAACCCAAGTAATGTCTTTTGACTTGCCTGTCATCAGCATGAAGAGAGGGTGCATGATGTGTGCCACTGCAAGTAAAAAACCTGTAGTAAAATTTTATCATATCAATGAATTCCTGCTGCCCTTTTACTGTGCATGGTTTAGCAAAATGCCAAGCCACTTCGACTTTCTCAGGGAGGGGTGTGGTCACATACTTTTATCCTGTGCCACAGAAAATCAATAGTCTACACACCAAACAGGCATTTTGTGGGGTTGCTAGACAGCCCAAACTCACTCAGTTTGTCTCAGTTGGGCGGCGTGGTCCTTGCGGGTGTGGCTGGCGATGAGGATAATGTTCAAATAGATAAGCGCAAATGGGGTGTCCTGGCCCACTGCATCCATTAGCCACTGGAAAGTTTTGTGCTGTGTTCTTTAGACTGAAGGGCATGTGGAGAAATTCAAATAAACTAAAGGCAGTCTTGGGGATGTCCTGGGGGTGAACTGGGATTTTTGGTGGTACCCTAGATGAGGTCCACCTTGGAGAACACCAGTGTCCCATGCAAGTTGGCGGAAAAGTCTTCAATGTGGGGCACGGGATATCTGTTGGGTGTGATGGCCTTGTTCAGCCGGCGGCAGTCACTGCATGGTCTCCAACCCCTTGCTGATTTGGGAGGGGATAAGCCAAGAGTGCCGCACAAGCCCCAGCTCCTCTATTTTCTTAAACTCCTCCTTTACCAGGCTGTGTTTTCGGGAAGGAGTAGACGTGCTCTATCATGGATTGGGGGGCCCTCGGTCACTATGTGGTGTCTTATCCCATGCTTTTGCTTGGCCGCAGTGAACTGAGGCGTCACTATCGAGGGGAACTCCACAAGGATGTGGGTGAACTGATTGTCCAAGAGTGTTATAGAGTCCAGGTGTGGGGGGCGAGTAACTTGGCTTCTCCCAGAGGCAGAGTCTAAAAGTTTCTGGCATGCACCAAGCGCCGTCCCTTGAGGTCGACCAGCAAGAAGTGGGCCTGAAGGAATTCAGCCCCCAGGAGTGGTTACGCCACTGCTGCGAGGGTGAAGGCCCATGAACATAGCTAATGTACATAGCAGACACACTGCCTAGAGCTGTTGACATGAGTGAGCCCACAAACACAAAAATGGATGAAGATGTCAACACCTTTGTGAGAGATGGGAAAATTGACCTAAAATTATGAACATGGAAGAAACTAAAGTTCATCAGTAAAATGGCTGAAACCAGTTCAAACAGGATAAGTTTGGGGCTTAGGATGCAGGAAAGCAGAGTCAGCACGATTAACATAAGAATCTTCTATCCTTTGTGACAAGACCATAGGACTAAGATAAGGAATGGTAAGGTACAATAGAATGTAGGAAGTTGAGGTAGTCTGGATCAGATAAGGGTCTCCTAGCCCTGGACAGAAGTACCAAGTCATACATTTCTAATTAGCTAACCATACACAGATTTATACATATGAAATTAGCCAACCCTAGATAGAATGAGTCAACTCTGCATATCAAGAGACTGTAGCCCAGAGAATCAGGAAGGTGTGAATAAGGACAATGACATGAAGGGACACCGACAGGATACCCCCCCTGGTCCTCCAAGTGTACTGAAACTGCACGTAGGCAGGAAGAATTACCTATGCCAAACCCATCCAGGGGGCAGAAGAATGTAAGGGGGAGGGCATTCTGATACTGAAATTGACTGTATAAAAGTTGGGTGAGCCCCAGTATGTGTGTGTATTCCCAGGGTAAGGGGAAGCACCCAACTTTGCATTGTTGTAGTAATAAATGTTCTTTGTTCTCAATTTTTGTCTCGAGCAATTTCTTTAAAGGTACTTTAATTCCTAACAAATGGGGGCTCGTCCGGGATCACACTCCCTCCACTGACAGAGTACCCCGACGACGAGAGTAGGTGCACCCTGGCTGATTCAGCTGGACTCACGGGCGACGGGTGGCTGGTCAGTGGAAGAAGCGAGTGATATCCGAGAAGAGGCATTGAGAACAAACGGCGGAAGGACGCGCGCTAGAGCAGTACTGCCAGAACTCGGTAAGAGTATTTTACTTGTTCCTAAGTATGGGAATAGCGGGCAGTAGAGATGAGAGTCCTGACACAGGACGTGACCACCAGATAGCTACGTACAGCCCGCTTGGGATGATGTTATCTAAGTGGGGCACAGGAAAGACCCGCGGTAAAGACAAACTAGCGGGCAGTAGAGATGAGAGTCCTGACACAGGACGTGACCACCAGATAGCTACGTACAGCCCGCTTGGGATGATGTTATCTGAGTGGGGCACAGGAAAGACCCGCGGTAAAGACAAACTAGCGGGCAGTAGAGATGAGAGTCCTGACACAGGACGTGACCACCAGATAGCTACGTACAGCCCGCTTGGGATGATGTTATCTGAGTGGGGCACAGGAAAGACCCGCGGTAAATACAAACTGACGACGGTCAGGTATTGTTGTAATGAATGGGTGGGATACCCGGTTAAAGGGAGCTCCGTGTACTGGCCAAAATTCGGATCCGAGGATGAATGGATGTGTGAAGTTTGAACTTATGGCTCTATCAAAACCAGCCAGACAATGTTGAGAGCAGGGAATATGCAGCCTGCTGGCTCAAGGGATCCATTGAACAGCTGGTTTTGAATGAGAAAGAATTCAGGAATAAGAGAGAGGAGGAACCTCTTGTCCCTGAACCACAGGGTTGGGATGTGTTACATTCCCTCCCTCCACCTTATGTTCCTCCTATGCCGGCTCCTATCTTTCCTTCCCCTCCTATTGCCTACCCTTCTGCACCTTCCCCACCTCCCCCACCACTAGAGAAGAGAGAAGAGAGCAGGAGTGGTATGATAACTTGCTCACAAAGCACTCGATTACCACCTCTGTTGGCAGGAGAGAGAGGTAACTTTAATTCAGAACAGCGTGAGACTCTTCAGGAAGAAAGGGCAGAACCCTTTGATTCATTTCCCAGGGAGCAGGAACCCAGACCTAATAAGCCAGAAACCAATTGGATGAGACCACTGCGGGAAGTTCCCATGAGAGAGGGTCTCGGTTTTGTAAATGTGCCCCTGACCAGTACTGAAGTGTGTAACTTTAAGAAAGAACTGACCTCCCTGATAGAAGATCCCCAGGGATGTGCCGAACAGTTAGACCAATTTTTGGGACCAAATATATATACAATATGGGGGTCTCGACATAGAATCCCCAGCAGGGGAACAATTGGTACTAACAGGTTTTGTTACCAACTCAGCCCCAGACATTAAGAGAAAATTACAAAAGACAGAAAATTGGCATGAGCAGGGAATAACCCAGCTTCTACAGATCACACAAAAAGCATTTGTCCAGACATCTGAGGATAAGCAGAAAGCAAAGGCTAACATTTTGATGCAAGCAGTTAAAGGAATAGTAGATGAGTAACATGAAAAAAAAAGGCAGGGACTGTGTGCCAGCTCCTGAATGTTGGGAGAAGTGCAGGGAGTGGGAGAGTAGAGACCAGAGATAATTTCATAAATCACGACTTCCCACTTCAGTCACTGACCAATATTGATTAAAATTCATGCTAAAAATTAAATGTCATAAATGATCGTTTTTCAATACTGTAGAATTAGCGAATTTAACTACCAGTTAATTCCAATTTATGAAATAAATTGTATTTAAATGTGATTTTGCACAGGGAGTACCTGAGAGTTGAGTGATGTTATAACATTTGCAGGGAGAAATGTTTGCGCAAATAGGGTGAGTTCTATACATCTTAACTTTAAGTGTATGTGAGATAAAGAAAGGATCTGATGTGTAAAGTGGCTGGATCAGCCAGTTGAAGGGGGAGTGTGCATGTCCCTTTAAGTACACTGTGGCACTTGAAATTGAGGCTTCAGGCTCTTGTCTTGCAGTTAGAGGTATGGAGCCCTATCAACACATTTAATACATTTCTTCTACATATTCAGCAGTCAAGGTCCGTGAGTTTAAAGATCACCCACCTCTGGAGAATAAAGATACCTCTGGGGATTCCTATGGGGATTCCTATAAGTTTAATCATTCATTTCTCTGGTACATTTTCCTCCGGAGTGAAATTAATGCCTCAGCACAATTTCTCTGTATTGCCGCTGTTATTTAATTCATGATAACTTTCCCCCATTCATCAGGTTTATATTTAAATCCGGTAGTGCGGAAGTTACATTGTAAATAATCACGGAGGTAAACCCTGCGCAACTGGATTCAGCTTAATGGAGAAATAAACCTGCGAACTGGTCTATGGTGCTGTGTGAGTACTGCAATAGGTGGAATATGATTTAAATTGGTGGCATAGTTCAGAACAATTGGGTGCATAAGAATAATAATATCATTAAGAACTCACAGATCTTGTACCAGATGCTATTCAGTACATCTTGACTTAAGGACTGGAGAAATTGGCATGTTAGAATGAGATTGGCATGGTACCAATATTTCTTGATTCAATAATGACTCCACAAGCTCCAGGATTCATGCAGCAGAACTTTTAAGTGGAATATAATAGAAACTAGCCTGTACTTAAATTATTGTGTGTGCAATCTTCATAAGAACATCTTTTAACTTTTTTTTGGTGCCTGTTTTACAGACTGTTTTAAATAAGGCCAGCTCCTGTGAGCTGTGGCACAAGGCATTTTACTTAAGGCAGAACTAAAGGTTGAATATGTTTCAAGTTCTCTTGCAGGGGCTCTTGTGCTGCAATGTCTGTTATGTACTCACTCTAACAAATTGGAGGGTTGTGCCCCATACAGACAAGCAGCTCCAACTGCATTTTAATAAGGTCTAACATATTCAAAACCCATGCAAATATGGTTTGTGTTTCATTTTACAATTTTTACACTAACACAAAGGAAAGTCAGATTGTTATTCATTTTATTAAAATCTAGTGATTGGTTATATGTAAAAGCATGGCAAGAGGATCAACTAAAACCTGCCTGGGATGGTCCCTTCTGTGTACTTTTAATTACAGACACAGCAGTAAGAACAAGAGAGAAAGGCTGGACCCACATTCAAAGAATTAATGACAAAGTGCCATAATGTTACAATTTTATTCGTTTTTTTAATGGTTTATTCAGTTTTGTGTATTTTATTGCTGTTTTCAATGAGCTTTACATTTATCGTGGTTTATTCAGTTTTGTGTATTTTATTGCTGTTTTCAATGAGCTTTACATTTATCGTGGTTTATTCAGTTTTTGTGCATTTTATTGCTGTTTTCAATGAGCTTTACATTTATTGTGGTTTTATTCAGTTCTTCTTGCATTTTATTGCAGTTTTCAATGAGCTTTACATTTATTGTGGTTTTATTCAGTTCTTGCATTTTATTGCAGTTTTCAATGAGCTTTACATTTTTTGTGTTTTATTAAGTTCTTATTGTATTTTAATGAGCTTACATGTATTCTTCATTGTTGTTTACTAATTTCTTTGGAATATTGTTCGTTAATGTTTTAAGCCCCCCTGGAATAGGGGCAGCAGAGGTTACAATTCAGCTCCTTTAGAATGTAGACAGGGCATAGATTTAATGTATAGTCATAATGGGATATAAGGGATCCCAATACGGACCAGGGGAATTAAACAGCTTTAGTGGAATACTCTCGATGTTTTAAGTACTTCTGGAGAAGGGGTAGCAGAGGTTACAGATTGTACTGTTTTACAGGCTAGAGAGGGCATAGAGGCAAGGTATTTAGAATACGGATCAGGGAAACACAGTGGGGATAGGCAGTCACACAGTGAGGCACCTGTGTACACAGACTAACCGCAAAACAAACAATGTACATTTCACACAAAGGGGGAAACTAACAAGCTAACCGCAAAACAAACAGACACTTCACACAACCACGAGACACATAATCCCCCACCTGGCTCTCTCTCTCTGATCATCCCTGAAGGGGAACACCTGTTTTCAGGGAGCTGCTGCTCATCTGGTGCTTATATAACGTGGAAAGGAGCGAAGTAGAGTGCAGGGTGTCAAAATCCTCACAAAGGACATTGGATTGTACATGTAGCAGAGAGAGAGAGAGTTGACACATATGCTAATGTACACAGACAGGCTGCAACTCACAAGTTCAATGAATGTTAGCAGACAAGCTGCAACACACAGTTAAATCACAAGAAACAATCCCCCCCCCAGCTTGGTCTCTTTTCATCACCCCATGAAAGGGAGCACCAGTTTCCAACAACGTGAGCTGCTTGACACTTTAATATCAGGCTCCAAACAGCCTTCGGAGATCGGTGGCCCTAGGGTTCGGGGCTGAAGGGGACATCAGATACTAGCCACAATCAAACGGAACCGCCTGACTACTGCTACTCGTTCGCTGCTGAAGGCAGCGCTTCTCATAGACTGCGACTCGTTCGCTGCTGAAGGCAGCGCTTCTCATAGACTGCGACTCGTTCGCTGCTGAAGGCAGCGCTTCTCATAGACTGCGACTTGTTCGCTGCTGAAGGCAGCGCTTCTCATAGACTGCGACTCGTTCGCTGCTGAAGGCAGCGCTTCTCATAGACTGCGACTCGTTCGCTGCTGAAGGCAGCGCTTCTCATAGACTGCTACTCGTTCGCTGCTGAAGGCAGCGCCTCTCACAGACTTCGTCGGGACAACACTTAACAAAGGTCGTGTGCTTCAAAGACACTGCTTCCATATTTCAACGTATGGGATGGACTAGACTCTTTACTGAGAACTGGAGCCTGATACTCCAAACCCTAATAAGCAGCTGGACTCACTCCCCTGACCTTCATGGTGCTCCCCTACCTAAAGACTTTACACAGACATTACAATTCGGTTATTGACCAGCTGGGTAAAACTACACCTTACACTTGAAAGATCAGTGTTACTGATCTAAAAGAAAAGTGAGGAAGGGGGGGGGGGGATCAGTCACACTGACACTAGTAACCAAAGATCAGTAACACTGATCATGGTGAAAGATCAGTATTACTGATCTAAAAGAAAAGTGAGGATTGTGAGAGATGGGAAAATTGACCTAAAATTATGAACATGGAAGAAACTAAAGTTCATCAGTAAAATGGCTGAAACCAGTTCAAACAGGATAAGTTTGGGGCTTAGGATGCAGGAAAGCAGAGTCAGCACGATTAACATAAGAATCTTCTATCCTTTGTGACAAGACCATAGGACTAAGATAAGGAATGGTAAGGTACAATAGAATGTAGGAAGTTGAGGTAGTCTGGATCAGATAAGGGTCTCCTAGCCCTGGACAGAAGTACCAAGTCATACATTTCTAATTAGCTAACCATACACAGATTTATACATATGAAATTAGCCAACCCTAGATAGAATGAGTCAACTCTGCATATCAAGAGACTGTAGCCCAGAGAATCAGGAAGGTGTGAATAAGGACAATGACATGAAGGGACACCGACAGGATACCCCCCCTGGTCCTCCAAGTGTACTGAAACTGCACGTAGGCAGGAAGAATTACCTATGCCAAACCCATCCAGGGGGCAGAAGAATGTAAGGGGGAGGGCATTCTGATACTGAAATTGACTGTATAAAAGTTGGGTGAGCCCCAGTATGTGTGTGTATTCCCAGGGTAAGGGGAAGCACCCAACTTTGCATTGTTGTAGTAATAAATGTTCTTTGTTCTCAATTTTTGTCTCGAGCAATTTCTTTAAAGGTACTTTAATTCCTAACACCTTTGTGGACATGATCACAAGTGTACAGCCCATATCAGATGCAAAAATTGAGCTCATAAGGTCAGAGATAAACAAAGAGGAAACACTGGGACAACTGAGAAAAAATCTTGGATGGATGGCCCAACATGAAGCAAGACTGCTTACCTCACGTTGCAGAGTACTGGAACTGCAGGGTGGAACTATCAATAGTTGAAGACATCATCTACAAAGGAAGCAAAATCATTTTCCCAAAGAGTCTGAGAAAAGATATGCAAAAAGGATCCATAGAGGACATCTCAGAATCATGAGAGATGATGTTCTGGCCAAGATTCAACAATGATATAACAAATGAAGTGTCAAACTGTACAATATGCTGGAAATATCCAGCAAGTGATCCTGCAGGACCACTAAAGCCACATCCAGCATCATTCAGACCTAAGCAGAAGGTAGGCATTGACCTAAATGAATGTCAAGGGAAGGACTATCTGGTAGTAATAGACAATTACTCCCTGTATCCAGAGGTGTGTAAACTGAACACCACCACTGCAGATACTGTAATAACAGGTATGAAATCCATATTCTCCAGATATGGCATGGCAAGCAAGGTCTTCACAGACAATGGACCACAGTTTTGCAATTTAAAGTTCCGACAGTTTGCCAAAGAATGGGACTTTATACACACTATGTCAAGTCCTAATTTTCCACAGTCCAATGGTCTAGTGGAAAAATCAGTACAGACAGTGAAAAGACTAATGTACAAGGAAAGATACAGTGGACTCAACTCAGTGATAATGTAATGGTCACATAGTTTGGAGAAATATATTATCGAATTCAGACATTTTGAGTTCAGTTTTGGAAGAGTTCAATTTGGAGAGTACAGAAGTCAAAACCCCTGTGTCACAGGTTTGAAAACCTGTGAAAGACAGGGTTGAGTTACAGTAACCAGAATTGGTGTTGTTGTTGTGTGTTACACCCAAGTAAAGAGGAACACAGAATCAGTGGCTTTTGAAATAAGGAAGACCATTGCACTGTCTCTTTGGAAAAGATGATAGATTTCTACTGGGTCTATTTTGGTATGAACACTTTGTTTAACCTTTGTCTGGTTTGAGACTTCTTCGTGGAAGAGGATAACCACATTTGTATAACTCTTGTCTGGGTTTGTGAATTCATCGTGGACGAAAATAGCAACTTTGTGAGTAAAGAGACCTGAAGATAAAATGTTTACAAGTACTTTATAATTATTTCTTAACTCAGAATTTAAGACCTTCAAGCAAGATTAAAATTATGCTGAACTTTTAAAGATTGATTTTTCAGAGTGGAAATTTAGTTATACACATGTACACATTTACATGTATGCATAGTGGGGTTAAATTTAGAGTTAAGTAAGTTTAGCAATAAGTAAGAAATGTTATGTTATTGATAGTTTAATAAAAACTTTTTTGTATTTGCCATTGTCGGGTGAATTTTCCATTCTTGTTCCTGTGTTAGTGCTAACAAAGTCCGTTTAGTCCCAAACAAAATTTTTAAAGGGTTTTTAGTTCATAACACTGTCACCTGGAAAGCCAGAGTCTAAAGGAGCAGGTACACCACAAGTGCTGCCATTTGTGCAGGTTAATGTTGGATGAAAAGGGCAGCATCTGTGCTTGGAGATAGGAGAGACCAAGCTCCAACATTTGCTGAGTCTCTTTGAACAGATAACCCATTGGAGAAATGAGACCTTAAGACCTTCAGACATAGGAGCAGAAATAAGGTATTCAGCTCATCAAGTCTGCCCTGTCATTCAATCATGAAGTGATCCATGTTCCCACTGCCCCCACAACCCAGCCTTCTTCCCATAACCTTTGATTCCCTGACTAAACAAGAACCTATCAATCTCTGCCTTAAATACACCCAACAATTTCCACAGATTTACCACCCTCTGGCTGAAGAAATCCCTCTGCATCTTTGTTCTAAGCAGGCGCCCTGCAATTCTGAAGTTGTTCCCTCTTAGACTCTCCCACTGTGGGAAACAACCTTTTAACATCCGCTCTTTCCATATCTTTCAACAGTCAAAATGTTTCAGAGATACCCCCCCTCATTTTTCTAAAATCTAATGATTTAAATGTGCAGTATGCAGGAGAAGCCACAAAGACTCTCTTCACGGAGGCAGTCAGTCACTCGTGGTGGCAGGCTGTTCGTAAAATCTCTGCAACAAGTGAACTTTACACGGCTGCGTCATCTGTGAGTGCCTGTTCAGTCTGGGAGCAGAAGGATGCAGTTTTATCTTCTCATATGGAGCTTGGGTGATCTTGCAAGCTCAGCAGCGAGCCACAGATTGTGGAAGGTCGATCAATGGTATCTGCCTGCGAGGATCCTGACATTCAAAAATTGAGAGTGGCAGTGCCAACCCAAATCTGAAATGCCATGAGGTCTCTGATTGCAAGGAGACTTTGCTGAAACTTAACATGTGTAGACGTTGCTCCTCAGAGAAGTGAAGGGAAGAGTTGTGCATATCCTGTGAATAAAATATCGTTATGAGCCTTCCATTCCTCCTTCCACATGTTATCTCTCAGGTTTGTGTTTCATTTTCATGGCATTCACAAAAGGAATGTTAGGTGGTGTAAACAAATATCCATTCAGAGTAAGTCCAACAAGCTGCCAGAAAGATTCAGTATTTAGTTTGAACAGTATGAGAAGTGACAGTTGCAATTTTCCAGTGCTCCAGAACCATTCCAGAATCGAGTGATTGTTGAAAGATTGCTACTACTACAACCACAATCTCTTCAGCTAACTCTTGAAGAATCTATCTGTCCAGGTGATTCATCCACCTTCAGACTTTTCAATTTCCCCAGCACCTTTCCCTTAGTAAGAGCGACAAACTCACCTTCTGCCTGTGATACTCTCAAACTTCTGGCATTCTGCTGGTGTCTTCCACGGCAAAAAACAATGCAAAATACTTATTGAGTTTGTTCACCATTTCTTTGGCCCACATTACCATCTCCCCATCATTGTTCTTCAGTGGTCCAATGTCCATCTTTGCCTTTCTTTTTCTCTTTAACTATCTGGAGAAGAAATATCCTTTTTATGTTACTGGCCACTGTACCTTGCATTTCATCTGTTCTCTCCTTATTGCATTTTTTATTTGGGTTTTAAACCCCCAATAATGTCTGCTTCCATTCAACTTTAGCCAGTTCCTTTCTCATACCTCTGTAGTCCCGTTTATTCTACTGGTGGACTGAAACCTGCAGAAACTTGTTTTTTTTTTTAATATCAAATGAAATGAAATATATGATGGAAAATCGCAAGACCAGTCAAAAATAATTTTGACTGGCACTTCAATTTTCAATTTTTTTTTTCTCTCTAACTGGGCTGGCTCCTTCTACAAATGTCAAGCTGCAAGGCATTTATTTTCTTCTGCAGTTCTTATTACTTAGAGAGGTGACAGTAGTGGAAATGTTACATGACCACTATTTGAAGCTTGATGGCTGAGGTAGTTTTCAACAAGTGATAAGCATTGAAAAACAGCATTTCAGTTCCTCTACATCTATGCAGAGGCCTGCCATTCAAGTTTGCTTTGCCTTATCTTAGTCAAATTCATTTAATTGTTTTAAACATTTATTTAAAACACAGTTCAAGATCACTCTGGCCATTGAAACCCATTCCACCCATTAGCCTGTACGTTTTTGAACCCAAAGCCCACAGCAGTTATCTACTCTGTCTGGAAACAGGAGGGAAAATAAAAAAACAGGAAAAGAAAGCAGAGAATGAAAATGGTGTGCGAGAGGTGGGAACCTACTGCAGAGATAGTATCTAAAGGGCTTGTTTAGTCTAACTGGGCCATGTTATGCATGAATCTCCTTCTTCTATCTATGGTCTTTTCACCATCAAGTAGTTGATCATTGATCATTGTTCCAATGATCTCACTCTTCCCTCCGCGCTCCTTTTATCTGCAAAGGTGGATCTACCAGGAGAAAGGCCTTTGAGGCTGTTTACTTGTGCAAGAATTGATCTATTGTTGAGGAAACGTTGAACTCTTGCATGTGACAGACTTTATCTACAGAGGAGCCTCTGGTATGATCTAACCATTCTACCCCATTCCCCATGCTGTCCTCTCCCACCCTTCCCCTTCTACTGTAATTCCCATTTTGGGATGTTGAAGAATTTCTCATTCATTAATGAATACTGTATAAATAAGCCTAACTAATTTGTCAAAACATGAAGAGGAATTTCCCTTATGTAATGAACTGAAATGTGATTTAAAAGATGTATTAGTCTGACTCCAAAGTAGAGGAACAAGTGATTGGTTATATTGCGTTGTCTGGAGTTGAATGGAATAGGCTAGTTTGGAAGCGCACAATGAATTTACAATGCTTCTGTGAATTGCGTTAAGGTTGATAAACTCAAACTCTCTCTTTCGTTCAGGAAGATTTTATTTGAAGATTCACAGACTTGACCACCATTCTGAACTAAAGCTTTGAGATCTAACAGAAAGAGTTGAATATGACCTTTCATTCCTTCTTTTTACACAAGTCATACTCTTCCTTAATAAGAGATAACACCAGAATATTCTTTTCCTTTTCCCTCTTCTCTTTCTCTCAAAATCTGTTACCCAAGTATACCATGTTTCTACGTTAATCATCTTACATTTTCTCTCCTCCATTATTTTGCTTGTTTCATGTATTTTCTGTTCTTCCCATATTCAATATTTTATTCCCTCCATTCTTCCTCTCTCATCTTTCTCCCACTCCATTCCTTCTCTTGCCATCTCTCTGCCAGCCTCCTCTGCTTCACAGTACATTCTTTGCAAACAGAAAATTGTTCAAAGTCTCATCACCCCTCTTAGTTTCCATGGCAGTGCATTGTTACGAGTAAAACATGAAATTCTGCAGTCACCGCGGTTGAAATAAAAACACAACGCTGGAGAAACTCAGCAGGTCGTACAGTGTCCTTTACAGAGCAAGTACAAAGGTAAATAACCAATATTTCGAGCTTGAACCCTTCAGCAGATGTGGCCTACTTGCCCAGACAGAACCACGGAGTCAAGGCTGGAATTTTCTTAAGAATGGAGCTCATTAATTGGACTGTCGGATAAGCTGGCCTTGGACACCCCTCTGAAAGATGTTTAAAATGGCAACAAAGATTAAGGAAAATAGAGTTCAAATACAGAACAAAACTGCACTCTCCGACTTTGGAAGAAACTCGGCCTACTTGCCCAGACAGAACCACGGAGTCAAGGCTGGAATTTTCTTAAGAACGGAGCTCATTAATTGGACTGTCGGATAAGCTGGCCTTGGACACCCCTCTGAAAGATGTTTAAAATGGCAACAAAGATTAAGGAAAATAGAGTTCAAATACAGAACAAAACTACACTCTCCAACTTTGGAAGAAACTCGGCCTACTTGCCCAGACAGAACCATGGAGTCAAGGCTGGAATCTTCTTAAGAACGGAGCTCATTAATTGGACTGTCGGATAAGCTGGCCTTGGACACCCCTCTGAAAGATGGTGATGAATATTGATTTGAAATGTTTTATGCCCGTGAGTTTTAAAAATCCAGATAACATTAAAGTTTATTTGTGATTTTTTTTGGATGGAATATCGGAAGGATGAATTTATTATCTATAAATACAGAACAAAATTACATTCTTTGACTTTGGAAGAAATTTGACCTATTTGCCCAGACAGAGCTGGAGTTGGTGCTGGAATTTTCTCAAGAACAGAACTTATTAAAATACCTTGTCCTATTTCATCAGACAATTCATAAAATGTCTGAAAAAAAGAAAAGATTTCCAACAAATTGCCATATATTTTGACGTGTAAGTCAACTGGCAGGTAAGTCTACACCCCTTTTTCAGCCTTTTTTAATGATTTTATTATATATCGGGCATATGTCAACCCCCCATTTTTGGGCTGTCTGGGCCTCCCAGCAACAACCCAAAATTTGTTACAACACCCCAATTACCAACTAACAAAGCTGTAAATTAAGCAAGCAAGTTTAAAAAAAGTTTTAAAAAACCTTAGCTTCTGGCTGGTAAGATGCCAAATGGTGCTGGGTCCAAGTCTTCAGCCTACCAAGCAGAAGTGGCGACATCATTCTCCTGGTGGGAGCAGGAACCTCAGCCTACTGAGCAGGAGCGGTGATGGCCTACTGGAAAGGAGCGAGGATCTCAGGGTCCCGGGTAGGAGGGGCAACTTCAGGCTCCACAATTGTAGAATGTCTTGGTGGGGAGCTGAGTTTAAAGTCTCAAAAATATATCTGGTGTATAAGTCCACCCCCATTTTTTTTAGAGATTTTTGAGGGTTTCAAGATTTGACTTATACACCGAAATAAATGGTATAAATTGAAGTCACAACTCAATGACAAAGCATTCTCTAGAAAGAATAATGAAGCAATTAAAGGACATCTAGTTATTAACATGTTTTTAATTACCATAAATAATTGTGTAATTGTCAAAACTGTGTAATAGTCAAATTCACTTTTTTGGCTTAAAAATTGGGTAGTTTTTGAGTGAACCATGTAAAAGTCAACGCCCCCCCAACCCATTTTTGGCCTTAGCTGCCCGCCCATCCGAGCTCCCAAAGCTCCGACCACAGATCCTTGTCCCCACTCCTCACCAATCAAAACTTCCGACCCTGGATCCTTGCCCCTGCTGCCTGCCCATCTAAACTCCCAACTGCAGATCCTTGCCCCGGCGCCCTCCCATCCGAACCTCCTGACCGCAGATCCTCTTCCGGGCAGCCTACCCATCTGAGCTACCGGCGCTTTGACCATGAGCTTACCACCTGGGAATGGCCATCCGAACTCCCGATGCCTTGAACGACACAGGTACTCATGATGTCAAAAGTTTGAACTGTGTAAAATTCGACCCTCTCCCTTTTTTACTGCAAAAAGTGGTCAAAAAAGTATATATAGTACTTTAAATTTTGCTGTATTTATAATTGGCAATTGTTTAAAGGACATTTAGTTATCATTTTTTAATTACTTCAAATTCAGCTGTATTCATAATTGGTAATTGCAGATTGAAGCTTTGCAATATGTTACAAGAAGAAAAAAACACATTACATATTGATTTTTTTTGCACTCATTTGCTAATTGATAATGTTTAATGCTAAGTTTAGACTTTATATTTGGGATAGGTACAATAGGTTTCAAAGTCAAGCAATTCAGTGATATGGCCATGAGAGCTAATATGGGAAACTGTAATTGACATTTTAATTGTAGTTTAGTGATGACTGGCTTGGTTCAGCATCATGCTGAAGAAGATTGAAAAGAGGGTTGGTGCGAGAACACAGCCTTGCTTCACGCCATTGTTAATGGAGAAGGGTTCAGAGAGCTCATTGCTGTATCTGACCCGACCTTGTTGGTTTTCGTGCAGTTGGATAATCATGTTGAGGAACTTTGGGGGACATCCGATGCGCTCTAGTATTTGCCAAAGCCCTTTCCTGCTCACGGTGTCGAAGGCTTTGGTGAGGTCAACAAAGGTGATGTAGAGTCCTTTGTTTTGTTCTCTGCACTTTTCTTGGAGCTGTCTGAGGGCAAAGACGCTGTTTACATCCGGTACCGCACGGATGGCAGTCTCTTCAATCTGAGGCGCCTGCAAGCTCACACCAAGACACAAGAGAAACTTGTCCGTGAACTACTCTTTGCAGATGATGCCGCTTTAGTTGCCCATTCAGAGCCAGCTCTTCAGCGCTTGACGTCCTGCTTTGCGGAAACTGCCAAAATGTTTGGCCTGGAAGTCAGCCTGAAGAAAACTGAGGTCCTCCATCAGCCAGCTCCCCACCATGACTACCAGCCCCCCCACATCTCCATCGGGCACACAAAACTCAAAACGGTCAACCAGTTTACCTATCTCGGCTGCACCATTTCATCAGATGCAAGGATCGACAATGAGATAGACAACAGACTCGTCAAGGCAAATAGCGCCTTTGGAAGACTACACAAAAGAGTCTGGAAAAACAACCAACTGAAAAACCTCGCAAAGATAAGCGTATACAGAGCCGTTGTCATACCCACACTCCTGTTCGGCTCCGAATCATGGGTCCTCTACCGGCACCACCTACGGCTCCTAGAACGCTTCCACCAGCGTTGTCTCCGCTCCATCCTCAACATCCATTGGAGCGCTTACACCCCTAACGTCGAAGTACTCGAGATGGCAGAGGTCGACAGCATCGAGTCCACGCTGCTGAAGATCCAGCTGCTCTGGATGGGTCACGTCTCCAGAATGGAGGACCATCGCCTTCCCAAGATCGTGTTATATGGCGAGCTCTCCACTGGCCACCGTGACAGAGGTGCACCAAAGAAAAGGTACAAGGACTGCCTAAAGAAATCTCTTGGTGCCTGCCACATTGACCACCGCCAGTGGGCTGATAACGCCTCAAACCGTGCATCTTGGCGCCTCACAGTTTGGCGGGCAGCAACCTCCTTTGAAGAAGACCGCAGAGCCCACCTCACTGACAAAAGGCAAAGGAGGAAAAACCCAACACCCAACCCCAACCAACCAATTTTCCCCTGCAACCGCTGCAACCGTCTCTGCCTGTCCCGCATTGGACTTGTCAGCCACAAACGAGCCTGCAGCTGACGTGGACTTTTTACCCCCTCCATAAATCTTCGTGCGCGAAGCCAAGCCAAAGAAGAAGAGTGATGACTGGAATTAAAATAAAATATAATAACATCAAAGTGACCTTTCACTTCCAGAAGAGGTGTTCTGAATTATTCTAGACTGCTATAATGATTCTGTTGTGATAATCTGGCTGTAAGAATCAGCCCAATGGTTTTAACAATTAACTGCAATAAATATGCATGTGGTGGCGAAATAAATAATTATGGCTCAGTTGCTGGATTCTCCATCACATCACATCAGATCGTTTCTCTTATTTCTTTTACCCTTTATTCTTTTGTGTCTATTTACATTTATTCAGACAGATTAGTCATAAAACACCAAGACTACGGTAGACGCAGGTTATATATATTTGGAAGTAAAGTTAGAAAGGGCAGGAAAGCAAATTATCTTTTTTTCCCCATTCAGTTATGATCTGGAATTCACTGCCCAATGAATGGTGGAAATAGAATCAATCAACACCTTCAAAAGGGAATTAGATAATAGCAAGGAAAAATAAGTTGCAGGATTATGAGAAAAGTCCAGGAGAATAGGATTGGATGGATTCTTCTGCTATGCAGAAGTATAAATTTAATGGGCCCAATATCACCTCCTTCTGAGCATAAATGATTGAACGATTCTATCATTCCATGCCATTACTGCACAAAATGGCTCTTACAAAGTCACAAAACAGCATCCCAGATGACTATGATGAAGGCAGGTTTAAGAGATTTTCAGTGCTTATACTTTTTGGTAAGATTGACACACTTATCTCCTCTGATGCCTCTCCAATGTTGTTCAGGGGGACAAGATAGTAAGATGTTGCTCCTCTTGTTATTTATGGATTTGCAATCAGAAAATGACCTCCAATCCCTTCTCTTCCCAGTTTTTAATTAAGATGTTTTTTAGATGCACAGGCCATTTCGGCTGTGCCGCCCAATTTGCACCCCATTAGCCTTTGCCCACCCCCCACCCCGCATGTTTTGAAGGAAACCGGAGCCCCTGGAGAAAACCCACGCAGACACAGGGAGAACATACAAACTCCTTACAGACGGTGTGGGATTCGAACCCCTGTGTGGTCCCGTTCGCTGGTGCCACCCCATATTAATATGCCACCCCATATTTTACATCCTGAATGGGAGAAAAGTGGATTAAATGTACAAGGTCAGATTGAATGCCATTTTTTCTTAGTTCAAAACAGATTTCAGTCCAGGTTGTTTATATGAAAACCCTCTATCTAATCATTACACCTTGACCTTTCAA
This sequence comes from Narcine bancroftii, assembly GCF_036971445.1. NCBI lineage: Eukaryota > Metazoa > Chordata > Chondrichthyes > Torpediniformes > Narcinidae > Narcine > Narcine bancroftii. Next base: position 23,008,076 of record NC_091471.1, read on the forward strand.
TATCTCAATCTTGACCAAATAACAATTTTTTGACTACCTTTTTTCAAAA